>NC_059104.1:50840179-51132679 GCF_020740685.1 Jaculus jaculus
TTATATACATGATTTCCTACAAAGAAAATTTACAGCGTTAATAACAAAAATGCCTTAATTGTGACTCTAATGCCAACCAGTAAGGAAGATATGGAATATTTAATTGCAGCTGTACGACAGAAGTTTCATGCCATCTCCCTTGATTCTGAAAACAATTAATTAAAGCAAATAATGAGTGATAAAATAATGTAATCTGTTACAATGGTAGATAAGAAACAGAACTTCCTCTCTGCTGGTGTGACAATGTGAGGCTAGTGTCCTCCTTCTTCTAAGCTTTCCCCTCAGAAGAGTTAGCCAAAAATAAGCCCTTTCCTTCTTATACTGCTAACTGCTTCATGTTGAATATTTTGTCCTAGTAATAAGTTGACTGATACTAAGAATATAATTATGAAAAAGGGAGGTAAACACTAGAAATATTTAAGAGTTTAACGCAAGAGATTAGAAGAACAGGAAAGGACGTATGGCTTATCAGTGTAAATCCTCCTGTATGATATTTTTAACACTACACATATCCTACTTGTATATATTTTTAAAGCAATTCTTTCAAAATCAGCAATTTTTAAACAGATACAGAGAAAGAGGAAGAGGCAGAGAGAGAAAATGGGCACACTGGGGCTTTTAGCCTCAGCAAAGGAACTTCAAATGTATGCGCCACCTTGTGCATCTGGGTAACAGGTCCTGCGGAATCAAATCTGGGTTCTTTTGCTTTACAGGTAAGTGCCTTAACTGATAAGCCATCCCTCCAGCCCAAAATCAGTGATTATTTATTATAGGAAGAAGTCATTAAATTAAAACAAAAAAGGGCTGAAGAAATGGCTTAGCAGTTAAGGTGCTTGCCTGCAAAGCTTAAGGAACCAGGTTCAACTCCCCAGGTCCCACATAAGCCTGATGCACACGATGGCACATGCATCTGGAGTTCACTTGCAGTGGATGATGGCCTTGGCATACCCATCTGTCTCTCTCATAAATAAATAAATATAAAATAGAATAGTAAATAGATCAATACCACCAACTACCAATATACTGAATGAAATTTTACAATATTTTAATTTTATAAGTACTATCAAAAGGCATTGATTCTGTCAGGCATGACGGTGCACACCTTTAATCCCAGCATTCCTGAGGCAGAGGTAGGAGGAGCTCCATGAGTTCAAGGCCACCCTGACAGTTCATAGTGAATTCCAGGTCAGCCTGGACTACAGTGAGACCCTGCCTCAAAAAAAAAAAAAAAAAAAAGGCATTGATTCAACCTGGTCAACAAACATTTAGTGGGAAAAAAACCTACCATTTTGAGTAGACAAAATGAGTTCTTTCAATATCAAAGAAAAGTTTAACCCATGGAAAATGTAGAAATATTCTTGAATTGATTAAAAGTTCTATTTTAAGGCTGGAGAGATGGCTTGGTGGTAAAAGCCACTTGCTTGTAAAGCCGGATGGCCCAGGTTCAATTCCTCATTACCCACATAAAGCCAGGTGCACAAAGTGGCGTATGCATCTGGAGTTCATTTGCAGCAGCTGTAGGCTCTGGTGCATCCATTTTCTTCCCCCTCTTCCCTGCTTTTCTCCCTCCCTCTCTTTTTTCTCTCTCCCCTTCCTTCCCTCCCTAATAAGTAAGTAAATAAATAATTTATATTCTAGGCAAATTAGTATAGAAACTGTAAGTAAACCAGAAATTGGAGGTGGAGGCACCAGCATCAATATAAGTGCAAAGTGAAATTAGAAGCATTTGTAGACTGAATATGATGGTAACTGTCAGAATAGGAGAAATGGTCACTTTCAGGATGGAAAGGATGATAATTATAATTATGACAACCACATAATAGAAAACATTTACTATACCTTTAAGTGACAGGTATCACTCTAAGCATTTGATAATTATTTTTGCAGTTAACCATCGTAGTAACTCTATAAAGAAAATCCTTACTTTTTTTTATATTTAAGAAAATTCAGGTTAATCAACCTACCCAAAGTTACTCAGTTAGAGGGCAACAGAATGGCATCAGAGAGAAATGGCAGATTTGGTAAAAGTGTCCAAAGGAAGGGGTAAACACTTTCTGAACCTGCCTTGGGAACAATGCAGAGCTCCATACTGACTCAACAGCAGACTATCCCTCGTCATACTACCATGGAATGAAACAGGAAATACATCACAGTGGGCAAGAGGAAGAAGGAAACTGGAAGAAAATTTTAAACCACTACTGTATTTCTGCCAGATTTTTTAAAAAAAAAAAAAGCAACATGAAGAAATGCAAAATTCCTTGTATAAGAACAAGAAACCATAGTTATCTGTGGCTACTTATACCTAAATCACCATTTCTTAGAAAATACTGAGAAAAATTGGCCTTGTTCTCTAATAAACTATTAAATCAATTAGTTCTTTATTACATTTGAAAATATTAACTTTTAATTGCAAAAATAAAGTAACAGAATTTAGCATTTAGCCAGCTGTGGTGGTTTGACTAGATGGCCCCCAATATATTCAGTTTTTTATTGTTTATAGTTTGCATCTGCAGCCACCTGGCTGGAGGCAGTGTCACTGGGTGGATCTTAAGGTGTGGTGGTGGATTTCAGGTATCAATCTAAAGATATGCAAAGTGTGCCTAGCAGGAGTTCCTGAAGTGTGCTTTTGGCTTTTGACTTTTACGCTTGTGCTTCTCTTTGTCTCTGCTTGGACCTGTGAAGGCAGGCCAGCTTCTTCTGCCATTATGGAACTTCCCCTGGAACTGTGAGCTTCAATAAATATCCCTTCCTCTATAACTGTTCCTGGTCTGGAAGCTCATCTCAGTGAACCTGAAGCTGTCTGCTACACCAGCTAAGAAAGTTTTAGTACTTCCTGACAACTTGAAATTTTTCCTGTACCCTTGTTTGTAATAATTAATGAAAATATTTTTTTAAATGCTGGAACCAGTTCCTAGAAGACTACATCTACCATTTATGTTTCTCCAACTCAAAGACTGGCCCTTATTTTCAAACTGCTTTTTGCATACCTGAAATAACTTTTAGCTTCTTATTTTTAATAGAAATTGAAGTTATTACATTGGAAAACCATACTTCAAAAATAATTAGTATAAAAAAATGAAAAACAAAGAAAAAAATTATCACAAAGTTTATGACAAAACACATTTTGTTGCATATGATAATTTTTAAATAGAAACATTACTTATAAGCACTAATCTGCACTTTAAAGAAAGCACTATATTCACAATACTAAAAGAGCTTGAGTTAGTGCCAATATAACATTAAACTCATTTTTGGCTACAGTGCAATTTATGTCACAGAAGAAATAAATACAAGTAATTAGCAATCTAGAGAAAAAAATCATTTTTTTCCAAACATTTTTAAATTAAGTCTGAAAAATAAGATAACCACCACAGACTAAAATATAAAGACACTTTGCTAAAAGGCAAATGAAAACACAACTACTGCAGACAACTAAGAAGCACAGGGAACCTCATTAAGCCTGGCTAGCTAGGACATAACAAAATCCCCTATCAGAAAAACAAAAGGAGTAACTACATGACCACATGGTTTCCCTCTCAACAGTTCCACATCACAATGACTGAAGGGACACTGGAAAGACTTCTGCTTAGTGATACTCTGGGGCAATAAACTAGGCTGTAGTGTTTCCAAATAAGAATAGAAATGGTCAATATTCTACCTCAAGTGTACAAATACTATAGGATTTAAAGACATGACACTGGGTATAAAAATAAAGATATGGACAACTTGAAGTCAGAAAGTAATACCAGGGATGAAGAGATGGCTTGGCAGTTACAATGCTTGCCAGTAAAGCCAAAGGTTTCAGTTTTGTTTTGTTTTGTCCATCCCACCACCACCCTCACCCCCTAGCCAGGAAACTCTAGCCCAGGGTGACCTGGAATTTACTCTGTGGTCTCAGGGTGGCTTTGAACTCACGATACTCCTCCTACCTCTGCCTCCCAAGTGCTGAAATTAAAGGCATACACCACCATACTCAGCTAGGTTTGATTCCCCGATACTCACATAAAGCCAGATGCACTAAGTGGCACATGCATCTGGAGTTCATTTGCAGTAGCTAAGGGCTCTCGCTCATTCTCACACATTCTCTCTCTCTCTCTCTCTCTCTCTCTCTCTTGATCTGCCTCTTTCTCTCTCTCAAATAAATAAGTAAATTTTAAAAATTTTAATTAAATGAGAAACTAAAACCAACCAAATCAATAATTGTATTAAATGAGATCAAAATTAGCTGCATCAATAATTATACTAATGAGTTTAATATTCCATGCTTTCAACTGCTGAAAACAGAAAGTAAGGACATAGACTTGAGAGAAGTCTTCTGACCTATTCAAGTTGGCTGCCATTCAAAGCCTTAAAGTTCTGGAGAGAACTAAGAGAAAGTACTCTAAGACACTGCAGGTCTTGAAGCAAGCTAGGAAAAGCAGCAGATACAATCTCCCTAAACAACTTATGAACTGGATGGTTTTGTTCTCCCCAGATTCCCATGTTGAAACTCTAGTCTCCTGTGTGCTGATAGGTATAAATGTGGCCTTTTGAAAGCACTGAGTCCATGAGGGTGGAAACCTCATAGTGGGAGTGGGGAGTGGTGCCATTGCATACACAGCTTGCTTCCTCCCTCTCGGCTGAGTGAGCACACATTAAGGAGTGTCCATTTGCAACTGAGAAATACAGTCAACATGGGGAACTACATCTGCTACGTTCTTATACGTCTAAGCATCTAGAACTGTGAAAAATTTTGTTAAGCTACCTAGACTATGGTGTTTGCATTATAAAGGATATTATAGTTTGAATGAGAAATGTCCCATACAGGCTCATGTATTTGAACACCTGATCCCCAGCTAGTGGTGCTGTTTAGGAAAGTTGTGGAACCTTGTTGAAGGAAGTGGATCACAGGGGACAGCCCCATATCCTGTTTGCCCTTTGCTTTCTACCTGACAAATGATAAACTGCTGTTTCCCCACTATGACAAAATGTAAGCCAAAATAAGCTTTCCTTCTTTAAGTTACTTCTGGCCTGGTATTTGTTCACAACAAACAAGAAAGTAACTAATACAAAGCCTTAACTAAAATGGTTACACCAATTTGCATCCATATCTTATGAGTGGCCCTCCCACCACAACTTTTGCCACTCTTGTGAAAAAGCATATCTCAGTGTCATTTTAAATTTTAAAATATAATATAAATATAATATTTAAAATATAAATATAAAAAATAATGAGTTTCATAATGGCATCTGGACAGACATGTCATTATAATTGGTTCTCATTCATTCCCCTCCCCCGCAGTCCTCCCTTCACCCAAATGATTCCCTTTCTTCCCCAAGTTAATTTCCCTTTCTGCTTTCATGTTACATGTGTAACATTATCATCTTTATTTCCCACCTCCCTCATTTTAAATTATTTAAGAACATTTTTATTTCTTGTGTATGTGGATTGCGTTGGTATATCTTAGTCCTACTTCTTGATCAAGCTTTTGGTCATTTATCTCTTAATTTTGCAGGAAAAAAAAAATCACAGACTTAAAAAAAAAATTCACAGGCATGTATCTGCCAACACTCATATATAATATGATCAACTACTAATTATATTATTTTAGTTCTATTTCCAAACCAACATGTGAAGAAAGCCGTATTTATTTTTTAACTTTTTACTGACAAATTCCACAAATATATACAACATACCATGACCATAATCTCCTCTCACCATACCCTCTTTTCCCCTCACAAAACCCCTTACACTGAATCCTTTCTTCTTTCCAACTAGTCTGTCTTCTATTTTGATGTAATTACTTTTTTCCTCCTATTATGCAGGTCTTGCATTGATAGCATCAGCCACTGTAAGGTCATGAATGAAGCTGTATTTAAAATGTGATTTAACAATTATTTATTAAACCTTTTTCTCCAAAATTTATTTGCTTTTCTAGAAAACATTTTCTGGTCAGTCGTCTTTGGTCTGAAAGTTGCTGCTCAGTGTCGAACACCGATCTCAACAAGTTCATGTGGATATTTCTTTCCACCAGTCTTTACATCACTTTTGACCTTCTCATTTATGCTGTTTCCCTCTGCTGTCTGCTGCCGTCTGGCTTATGTTTCTTCTATACTACTGAAGCGCTTTTTTGTGTGGGGGGGGGGGGTGTGGGTTTCAAGGTAGGGTTTTACTCTAGCCCAGGTTGATGTGGAACTCATTCTGTAGTCCCAGACTGACCTCACAACGATCCTCCTAACAATCCTCCTACCTCTGCTTCCTAAGTGCTCAGATTAAAGATGTGTGTGGCCATATCCAGCCTGAAAAGTTTTGCTGAAATATTATTAGTTCCTAGCTGTGACATAATTTCAAGGCCTTTCCTTTCTTATCTCTTTGCTATAGTGGACAGTGTTTTTCAACCTTGAAATTTTTGATGCAATGTCTCCCTCAAACACTGTAGTTTTTGTTGTTGTTGTTGTTGCTGTTGTTTTCATTGGTAGGGTCTCACTCTAGCCCAGGCTGACCTGGAATTCACTATGTAGTCTCAGGCAGCTTTCCTTAGCAGCCATCTGTGGTCCCAGCATCTCCACTGGGTCTGTACTGCACCCACAGTTCATCCTCATGGCCCCATTGGGTCTCCATGCAGGCATCCAGCAAACCTACTTCACATTGCCCATGGCCATTTCCAAAACAAAAGACCATGTTGCAAACTCAATGACCCTCTCTTTCCTGAATTTCTTATACTCCACAATACTAGGAAGGGTGCCAATTTGTTAATCCAGGGGGGAATAAAACAGACTTTGAAGAACAGGACACTTCTTAAGCACTCGGGCCCCTCCAAAAGAGTCTACATTCTTCATATTGCCCCAGTGCAGGTCAGCTCACCCAAACCTAAAGGTTGTAATCTCTCAATTGCAGATGAACGGGCAGCAATTCACCCAAAGATTTTTCTTTTTTCTGTGCCATATCCCTCTGCTCACACCAGTTCCTTTCCACGTGAAGCAACCCTGCACAACTTCTTAGGACCCAGGCCTAACAGCAAGCTTACCACACAAACTGCTAGCCCAGTACAAGCAAAGCTCTTTCTCACCCTCATAAGCCAAACTTCACAGTCCATAGTTCTTACTGCATTCAGGTCTTGCAACTCTGACCAGAATAGTCCATCAAGCTGTACTTATAGCATTACAAGGCATCTCTTAGGCCAAGGTTTCAAATCCTCCCACATTCCTCTTGAAAATCAGCTGCAAAAGGCCAAAGCCACACAGTCAGGTGTCTAGCAGCAATCCCACTCCTTGGTACCACTTTACTGTTGCAGTCCAGTTTGCATTGCTGGTAAAATTCACCCAACCAAGAACAGCTTGTGGGAAAAAGAGGTTGATTTTGGCTTACAAGCTCAAGAGGAAGCTCCATGTGAGAGACCAAAAAGAAATAACACGTAACTAATTAAACAATGACACTGCCATTGTAGGACAAACCATTGTGAACAAAGGAGGATCCCTGGCTCGGCTCAGATAAGGAACTAACTGATTAAAGTGCTCACCTTTGTTTCTGTAACTCATGCTCGCTTGCTCAACAGGACATTCCAGAAATACTTAGCTCTGGAGGCCTCCGGCCCCTTGCAAAAGATAGGATCTGCAAGCAGTCTGCTGACCAGAGATGAGCAACTAGAAATGTTCCCGCGCGTGCCTTCTTGGAACCAATCATTTTAAAAGATGTGATGTAACCCCTTTTCCCCCTTCCCACTCTTTTCCTTTATAAACCCCTACTTTTAGAAAGGTCGGGGCTCTCTCCCACTCCCGCTGCGTCGGTCTGTGTGGATTGAGTCCCTGCTTAAGCTTGACATTAAAAGAAACCTGTTGCTTTTACATTAGAGTGTCTCGGCTTCTGTGGCGGTCCTCTAGGTGACTCCTGGGTGACCGGGGGTCTTGGGTCCTGGTCAGGGGTCTTGGCACAACACATGATGGCAGGGAAAACGATGGCATAAGCAGAGGGTGGACAACACCCCCTGGCCAACATAATGTGGACAGTAGCAACAGGGGAGTGTGCCAAACACTGGCAAGGGAAAACTGGCTATAACACCCATAAGCCCATCCCCAACAATATATTCCCTCCTGGAGGCATTAATTCCCAAATATCTATCAGCTGGGAACCTAGCAGTCAGAACACTTAAGTTTATGGGAGACACCTGAATCAAACCACCACGGATAGTGATCACATGTGTGTTCAACCAAAACCTACCATATTAAACAGTTAAGAGCCATAAATTTTAATGTATGGTCATCATGCCAAAATTTTTAAAGTTCAACTAGCTTACTTATTTAATATGTATTTGTTGAGTCCTTACTCTGTGATAGATGTTATGGTAGGCATGGAAATCCAAAGGTGAAAAAACATGTGGTAGTTCACCTCAAATAAGTTTCATTTCTATGAAGCATGGTTAACTTCCAGTGATACACAAACAACTACAGTACAATGAGTGGAGAAAAGATGTTAAGAGCTTTGGAGGGCTGAAATGACTCAATGACTGCCAGAGTTCAATTTCCCAGTACCCACTTAAATGCAGGGAGGACTTGGTGGCCTCCTGTAATCCCAGAAACCAGGAAGCAAAAGAAGAGATTCCCTAGGACGAGCTGAGGATCCCCGGGGGCAAAGTACCTAGCTGGCCTTGTTGAATCAGCAAATTCTGGGCTCAAGTGAGAGGCCCTGAGCAACCCAGGAAGACACCTAAAATCAACCTCTGCCTACCACATTTACACATGTGTACACACACAGTGCACACCACACACATACACACACATAAATATACACATATATATACCCACTACCACACACACACACAAAAAAAAAAACAGCTTGAGCCGGGCATGGTGGCGCACGACTTTAATCCCAGCACTTGGAGGCAGAGGTAGGAGGATTGCCGTGAGTTCGAGGCCATCTGATACTGCAGCATGAATCCCAGGTCGGCCTGGACTAGAGTGAGAGCCTACCTCAAAAAACCAAATGAAAAAAAAAAAATAAATAAAAACCTTGGAGAAGGGGACATACATCCCATCAGAGATGACTTTTTATAATAGTTGGTGGCTCTTTAAAATGATGGATATTCTTAAATCAGGCATGGTGGCACACAACTTTAATCCCAGAATGGAGGCAGAGGAAGGAGGATCTCCATGAATTCAAGGCCACTCTGAAACTATATAGTGAGTTCTAGGACAGCCTGGGCTAGTGTGAAACCTGACCTCGGAAAAAAAAAAAAAAAAGAAAAAGAAAGAAAGAAAGAAGGAAGGGAGGGAGGGAGGGAGGGAGGGAGGGAGGGAGGGAGGGAGGGAGGGAGGGAGGGAGGGAGGAGGAAGGAAGGAAGGAAGGAAGAAAAGGGAAAAAATGATGGGTATAATTAAGGTTAGCTTAAATTTAATTTTTTTTTCTAGACCTAGGAAGAATTCAGAAGACTGGGGAGGAAAGATGAGAACAAGTATTCCCATGTGTCAGCAACTGTTTTTTTGTCAATATGTTCTTAAAACTTACTTTAAGAAAAATTCCTGTAACATTTTAGGCATCTTGGCTTAGGAACTACATTAGAAATCTATTCCTTAAAATCTTTACACTTCGAGATATTTATTTGGAGGGAATTGGTGAAATCCTACAATGGATCATTTTTACTGACTTGATATGAAGCTACATTAAATCTTACTGTGCAATGTGTGACGTATGCACCAAAGTTAATTCTTACAGAGCATAAAGAAGTGGCCAACACTAACACTGAAAGAGTAAGCATTACCATTTAATTATATTTTTATATTGGGGGGTAGGAAGCCAAGTCAAGAGCGCTGAAAGCCACACAGAATGAGGTCTTCCTTCAACTTCTCTGAAGAAAAAATTCATTCATTAGGTTTATCTCCAAAAGACATTTTTTGTTAAACTCTCCTTGAAAAATTTCTCTCTTCATCAGTTACCTGAAGTAAAAGCCAGGGTGGTCTATCATGCACCATTCAGAACTCTCGGTACATAAATAAATAAATAAATAAATCGTTTTTTAAAAAGCTACAAAAAAAAAAACGAGAACTCTCAGTGCACCATGGGACCAGCATGGTTCCCACTGGACCCATCAAATGTCCATGCAAAGTTTGGCCATTTGAAAAAATAATTTACATGCATACATCTCAAAATGTGACATGCAAAGTTAATCATACTCTTTATTTTAAAAAATTATCCTCCAAATTTCTCATATACATTGCATTGTTCTGCTACATTAGTAAATTCAAGGCATGATATGTGCATATTATTGATATTTGTTATATTTGTGATTATCATTGCATTAAATGAGACATTAATATACCAAAGTGGCTACACTATAAAAGTTCTGATGAAAGAGAACATTACCACTATTACCAGAATATTACAACTGAAGCTGTGGACAGGACCCCAGCAAATATGGATCTCTAGATGCTAAATCTGGTGATTTTGTAAGTTTGAGAGGCACACATCCAAAAAACAAAAAATTGTCAAAAGTACAGGAACCAATATTAAAAATTGTATTTCTGGGCCAGGCATGGTGGTACACGCCTTTACTCCCAGCATTCAGGAGGCAGAGGTAGGAGGATCACCGTGAGTTCGAGGTCACCCTGAGATTACACAGTGAATTCCAGGTCAGCCTAGGCTAGAGTGAGACCCTACCTCAAAAAAAGAAAAAAAAAAACCAAACTCTATTTTCGGGATGGAGAGATGGCTTACCAGTTAAGGCATTTGCCTGCAAAGCCTAAGAATCCATGTTTGACTCGGCAGGTCCCACGTAAGTCATACACAAAAAAGGTGATGCAATAACACAAGTTTGCACATGCACACAAGGTGGCACACACATCTGGAGTTTGATTACAGTGGCTAAGACCACAGCACGACAATTCTGTCTCTTTTGCTCTCATTCTCTCACATTTAAAAAAAAAAAAAAAGGCCAGTCTGTTGGGCTTGCCTCAAAAAAAAAAAAAATGTTTTAATTGTATTTTCAAATTAGTGTTATTTGCAGATGGTACGATTATATACATAAAGGACCCTAAAGACTATTCCAGTGTGGCAGTTCAAAAGTGGTCTCCCCCATAATCTCATGTGTTCTGAATGCTTGGAGCCAAACTGATTTGGGAGGAGAGCCTTGCTAGAAGCAGTGTTTTGTTAGGGGGGCAAGTTTCGGGGGTGTTACAGGCAATTCCCCCTCGCCTGAACTTGGCTCACTCTCTTACTGCTATTCCACCTATTGTGACATAGGTGATATCCAGCCTGTGCTCATGCCATACTGTCCCCCACCATCATGAAGCTACCCCTCAAGACTATAAGCCAAAATGAAAACTTTCCTCCCATCAGCTGCTTTTGGTCAAGTGTTGTGTACCAGCAAGGAGAAGATAATTACAACATAAAATTGATACCAGGAGTGTAGTCATTGCTGCTAGAAACTTGTGTAGCTTTTGGCCTTTTGGAACAGATTTGTGGGAAGAATATGGGAAGATTTGAAACCTTGACCTATGAGATGCTTTGCAGTGTCATAAGCAGAGTTTTATGGACCATTCTGGCCAGAGTTGAAAACTACTTTGAGATTCCATCTCACTTCTGTCACAATGGCTATCATTAAGAAATCAAATGACAATAAATACTGGGGAAAGGGGAAACCCTTCTCCATTACTGATATGAGTGTAGTAAGCTGGTATAACCATTATAGAAATTGGCATGGAGGTTTCTGAGACAGCTAAGAACAGACTTACCATATGACTCAGTATACCACTCCTGGACATATACCCTGAGGACTATTCATTACTACAGAGATATTGCTCATACAATGTTTATTGCAGCTCTATTCACAATAGCTAAGAAATGGAACTAGTCTAGATGCCCTTCAACTGACAAAGGGATAATAAAGATGTGATAGATATACAAAATGGAGTTTTATTCAACTGTGAAGAAAAATGAAATTTGCAGGGAAATGGATGAATCTGGAAAAGATTATACTAAGTGAAGTAACTCAAACCCAGAAAGCCAAATGCTACATGTTCTCTCTCATATGTGGTCCTAGCCTCAACTGTGTATGGGTATGCTGAGAAGAAATGACAGTGGTATATTCAGCACTAAGTGAGACATCTCTATCACACCCCTCCGAGGCTCAAGGACCATTGCAAAAGAGGTGATAGAAAGACTATTAAGAGGCAAAAGAGGAGGAGCAGTGCTTTGCAATACTGTTTCAAGATACAAAGTGGCCATAGTACTCATGACCTTACAGTGGCTGAAACTACCTACAAAAGGGGGGGAAAATTACATCAAAATATAAAAGAGACTAGTTGGAAAGAAGAAGAAATTCAGTGGAGGGGAGACTCAGGAGGGGGAGAAGGGAAGGTGACAGAACAGGATTATGATCATGGCATATTGTCTCTATGTACAGAAGTTATCAAAAAAAAAAAAAAAAACCTCAAAAGAAGATTCAAAATCCCTAAGAAGGTCCTCTCAAACAATAGAGAGTACTCTGAAATAAAGAGTATCTGCTTTTTGCAAAAGTAACACAGTATGTTTGCAGTGGCTGGAGGCCCTGGTGTACCCACTCTCATTCTCTCTGTCACTCTTTCTCTATTTGCAAATAAATAAATACTAATAAAACAGTAACACAAAAATCTACATATGTGCAAGTCATGTGACATTTCTTAACTGGCAACAAGAAGAGAGTGTAGACTTGATGTTCTTAGTAAATGCCAAGCAGTGCTCCAAGCACTCTCTCTGTGGACTAACTAACCCTTCCTCTTCCTAACTACACACTGTGTACCATGCAGACACTACCACCACAGACACCACTTCATGGATGAGCAGACTGAGGCAAAGGACAGTAAAGACAAATGGCCAGCATTATAGCTAATTAACAGCAAAACCAACACTGGCCTCAGCACAACACAGCTAGGCTTCAGAGCCTAAGCTCTTAGCCCCCACCACACTGCTTCTTAAGAAGTATAAGTGAACCTAACTAAAGATCACTGTTTCCTTTTTCTGAGTTCTGTGACAGAATTCTAAATAACTATAAGTAACTCATTCTAAGATAAATTTATTCAAATAATTTGTTAATCTTACTTTCAAACAAAAGCTGATTTAAGTTTTGGAGCCTATTTCTACATGACACTTTTACAGTCCTGACTTCTGGTTAGCCTATTAGTTCAACTGCATTGAGTATTTAGGCAAAAAATGCAAAATAAAATAAAAAGAGAGAGAGAGAGAGAGAGGAGCAAGCAAGGAGGGTGCTGTCAGAGGATACCAGAGAATACGTGGTAGCAATGAGCTATTCAGTCAAGCTCAAGCTTACTTTTCCCTGAAAGACTATGTCTCAAGTACAACAATCTATAGGTATACATGTATTTCCACTTAAAGTATTAAAGCAGTACCAGTAATTATAAACAATTCAATTTATCCATTAAAGTTAACATAAGGATGACCAACAATCCAATTCAATTTTGTTTTCCATGAAAACATGCTGAAGCAGAACTAATAACTAATGCTAATGTACGGACCTACAAACCAGCAAGACCAGGAATGCATCTAGCCAATGCAATGGCACAGATAAGGGTCAGAATAGCAAATTGATCTAATATTAATTCATGATTAAAAGCATCAAGAAGTTAGGAAACACAAAAAGGCATTACATCATAACAAAGTTATTTGATGAGTTTTGAAGTAGGGTCTCATGTAACCAAGGCTACATCCAGCTACTTGTAGGTAGCCAAGGCTGGCCTTGAACTCCAGATCCTCCTGCTTTCGCCTCCCAAATGCTAGGGCTATGTGCACATCCCACAATGCCCAGCTTTTAAAAGCAAACATACCCATTTATGAGCAAATATAATAGCTACTATTTACTATTATGAAATGTAAACAATGTACTATGAAGGACTTTATTAAGCTGAACAGTCCTTCATAAACATAAGATTGTCACAAACATTTTTTAAAGGTTATTAAATTAAATCAAAAGTAGAAAAGACAGGGCTGGAGAGATGACTAAGTGGTTAAGCGTTTGCCTGTGAAGCCTAAGGATCCCGGTTCGAGGCTCAATTCCCCAGGACCCACGTTAGCCAGATGCACAAGGGGGTACACGCATCTGGAATTCGCTTGCAGTGGCTGGAGGCCCTGGGGCTCCCATTCTCTCTCTCTGCCTTTTTCTCTCTCTGTGTCTGTTGCTCTCAAATAAATAAACAAAATAAACAACAAAAAAAAATTTTTTAAAGTAGAAAAGACAAAAAGTAGGGTTTCATTTATTCATATCAGTTGACTGAAATTTACTATAAAAAGATTACAATCAATTCAAAATTCAAGTTGTGACCAGGTAGAGTAGCACTCCTTCACGTGGGGCCCACAGATCAACGTCAATCCATACACTTTGTTACTGCTGCAAGATGGAAAAAGTACAGGAACTGGGGCAGACATACAGAAACTTGGAGCAATCCGACATGGCCTCAAGGCTGTATAATTTACAAGACATTGGTCTGTGACAAACTGGAATTTTTTTAATTCACAGAATCATTGAGCTAGTTCGTAGAATCTCAGATGCACAGACTGAAATTCTTAGAAGTCAAAGACTTTTCATCAAGACTGACTCTGATTCTCTGTTCTTTCCTTTCTTTCCTTTGCTGCTATATAAACTGAGAGGTGACAGCTAACCATCTTTGACCATGAAGACAAAGAATATTCTAGAGTAGTGCCTCTCACACTCGAATGTACACAAGAATCACTGAGGAAATCTCATTACACTGCAGATGATGACTAAGTAGGTCTCACGAGACAGAACTGAAGCTACAGCTCTGACAAGCTACCAGCTGAGCCCAATGCTGTTCACGCATGGAAGCAACAAGGGCAGAGAGGCAAAAAATACAAGGCAGGACTGTCACGATACTCAGGGCTATTCCGACAGAGGGAAAAATGGCTAAAAATGTTATTCAGGCCACTATTCTATGGGGTCTCTCCTGAGACAGCAACCTAAGAAATACATGGACCTTTTTTATAATATTAGAAAGATATATCTCAGGGCAGCTTTATATTTAATCTGTTTCTTTATTTTCACTAAATTATCACACAAGTACTACTAAAACTCAAGGCTCTGTTGCACTTTGAAGATAATTGGACTTCAGTATGTCTATCATGATGTGGTCATGATTATTTAAATATGAAATGCGATCTCAGTACCCCATAGGCATTAAAGTTTATACGACATTTTATTCTTTCTCACAGGTCAAATAATAATGGGGAAATCTTACTTGCTATGCTTTGAATATAGTTTTCCCCTTTAAAATTCACAATGGAGTTTAATCTCCACTGTAAAGTATTAAAGAAGGTGGAAATTTAATATGACAGATATTTAGGAATGGACCTTTGGAAGACAAAATCATTACAGTGGAGACCTCCACAAATGAATACTAGCAACTTTATAAGAAGAGGGTAAAAAAGACAAGGACGCGTAAATACATACACTCCCTGACTGTTGCCATGTGAGGCCCTATACCACTTCAGGACTCTGCCACCAGCAAGAAGGACATCACCAGAGGCAGATTCTCAACCTTGCACATTTAGAACCATGTGCCAAAATAAATATCTTTAAAATTTACCCAGTCTGTGGTATTGTGTTATAAGCAAAATAAATGGAGTAATGTATCATTATTCAATTTAGAATAAATGGTACTGAGGGAATCCAGCAAGTAGCCTGGACAAAAGATGGTGACAAACCCCCTAGAAACCGCAAGCCTGCATACCAACTTGGGCTTTCAGCACAGACAGAAAGGGTTGCCTGTACTTGTCATTCTGAGTTCAGGGAACTGAGCAGGGATACAAAGAAGCTTATTACACGTTCTTTGTGTCCTAACCAACAACATGATGTCCTTTTCCTTGCCCATAATTAAAAGTTAACAAAAGGGCAACTTATGCTTAGCAGAGTCTCCAGGTAAAACCCCTACGGATTGGACCCTATGTGAGCTTACTAGGCTGCACAATGCCTGGAAGCCTGCTTCCATACCTCATCAAAGACCCTCAATGAGTTGCAACTGCTTCATCCAAATGCCTTTCTACTCTGGAATACACAGTTATGAACAATCCTAAATTACTATATATATATTCTTTGTAGTATATCTTATAAAATACCAAATGTATAGAATAATAATTAGGACTAGGATAAACTATACTAAATTAAGCTATACTTTATTTTTATTTTATTCATTTTTTTAATTTTTGGTTTATTGAGGTAGGGTCTTGCTCCAGCCCAGGCTAACCTGGAATTCACCACTTTCTATTAACATTTCAAAGATTACAGTTGGCCATCTCAAGCAAAGAACTTCTAGTAATGTTTCAAATTTTACTTCTAATTAAATACAAATACTTATACATGTGATCATCATTCACATTAACAGTTAAATCTCATAACAGCTGAATTATAACAACAAAAGTAGAAATTATCAATAATAGAGAAAGCTTTCTAGCAACTTATTTTTTGTATTTTCTTTTAATTTTTCTATTAATTTGCAAGCAGAGAGAGAAGAGAGACAGAGTAGAAAAAAAATGGGCACACCAGGGCCTCCAGATGCTGCAAATGAACTCTAGATGCATGTGCTCCTATGCATCTGGCTTATATGGGTACTGGCAAATCAAACTTGGGTCATTAGGCTTTAGAGGCAAGCACCTTAACCGCTAAGCCATCTCTCCAGCCCTAGTTTCAGTATTTTCTGTTGAGATCAGTTATCATAAAACATTGTTTTTAATTTTAAAATGGTCATTTAAAAAGTAAAATTCTCTACAAAAAAAAGTAAAATTTGATGCACTTGGAGAACACAAAATCAATTTGATAAAGTATACCAACTAATAAAGATGACATTAACATATATTCCACAAGTATTTAGTGGCCTAGGGTGTGTCTGTCTCAACCCTTCTGAGTATTACAAATAACTATAAATGGAGTTGACAAGATGGCTCAGTGGTTAATGTACTTGCCTGCAAAGCCTAAGTTCGATTCCCCAGTACCCATATAAAGCCAGATGCACAAATGAAGAAAAATGAAGAAAGGGCTGGAGAAATGGCTTAGTGGTTAAGGTGTCTGCCTGCAAAGCCAAAGGATCCCGGTTTGATTCTCTAGGACCCACGTAAGCCAGATGCACAAGGGGGTACACACATCTGGAGCTCATTTGCAGTGGTTGGAAGCCCTGGCACGCCCATTCTCCCCCCCCCCTCTCTCTCTCTCTCTCTCTCTCCCCCTCCCTCTTTGTCTGTATCAAATAAATAAATAAATAAAATATATCTAAAAAATGAAGAGACAGATGAAATTAATCTTAGTACAATATACTGAAATTACTATTTCAATATATAACCAATATATAAAATTGAAAACTGTATTTTTACACTCAATTTTCCAAATACAGTAACAATTTTCATTTCTACTATATCTGAACTTGGACTACACACTTTTTAAGTATTCAGCAGCTAAATATGGCTATTATGTTTTGGAAGTGGGTGTCTCCACACGTTTATGTGTTGAAGGCTTGAGACCCACTGTGGCAGTGTTCAGAGGTGGGTCTTTGAGGAAATAACTACATGAAGAGGGCTCTGATTCTTCAGTGGATTCATTTACTGATGGGTTCATAATTGTACAGACTGTGAGAACGTGGTATAGAAACCTGGGCAGTGGGGCCTAGTGAGAGGAAGTTAAGTTACTAGAGTTGTGCCTTACAGGAGTGTATCTTTTCCCTAGCAATCTTATGCACTGGGTGCTCTCTTCCCCTCCTTCCCTCACCCTTTTCCTCTCCATCTCCTCCCTTTCTACCTACCATTCCCCATCCACAGCCAAGTGACCATGGATTGAAATCTCAGAAAGCATGAGTCAAAATGTCTGTTTTCCTTTAAGTTTGTGACACAATGGAAAGCTGCCTGACTCAGTGCTTAATGCCACCACTCTGGACAGCACAGCCTTAGAAGATTTAATCCATGCATGGTCTCAATAACCAGCTATAATCAAATGTCTCCAAGTTGATATCTCTAGTCTAACTGCCTAGCTGGCATCTCGTTTTAAATGACCCCAAGGCACCTCAAAACTCAAATTAATATCTAATTTTGATTCACAATCCATCCCCACAAAGTATGACCATCTTCTAATGCCTATAAAACTGAATTGTAATATTGATACATGTATGCAAGCCTGAAAACTAGAAATCAATTCCTTGATACTTCCCTTGTCACTAATATACCCAATCCATGAAAAGTTGATCCACCTATTTCATAAGTATCTTTCTAATCAATCTATTGCTCTACCTCCTATTTCCATTGACTCCTGCCCAGCTTCAATTTCTGCAGTGCAAGGATATTATAAAACCTGTATCACCCCTACCTTAATCCTCTCAATCCCTCATTAAAACTTCTTTCAATCAATTTCCATTAACTACAGAGTAAAAACAAAACTTAACATGGCCTACAAGTCCAAGCTACAGGACCTAGTTACAAATCTCACCCAGCCTTACTTTACTGCCCAATCCTCTTGGATGCTCTTACAGCCACCCTGGTTCTTCAAGTGTCTGACATCACCATGCTCCATAGTACCATGTGGGCTGCAGAGGCTGCTCTCCCTCACTCAGTCCAGTAAATTCCCAGTCATCTTCCACATCTCAAGGAAGCATTTTTGCCACCATTAGAGCTCAAATTCCCCTTTCTAACAAAAGTGCCTGGCCACAACACAATGTTCAATAACCATTTGCTAGAGAAGTATACTGATGAATCTGCCTGTATTTCTCAGGCAAAACCCAGACACAATGTTAAGAGAAGATATACAACAGGCCTTGCTTATAAATATACTAGACTTCCTAAGTCTGGATTAATGGCTTTCAGATGTGTTTCAACACCACCCTGTAGGTAAAATGCCAATACATAAAATGTTTAAATCCTGCCTGCTACACATCATTATATTCCAAAAACAAACATAATGCCTTGTATACAGGAGCCTTAAATATTGACTACATACATTTCAGTACACATGTTTTTGTATAGTTACATTTCTCTGTGCTGACTTATAATATAAACGCAACCAGCCAGTAACAGCAGTGCACTGAAGGTGGCTATTTCCTCTACAAATGAGAAGAACATGTACACACCCAGACACAGGCCCACCCACCCAGGAGACATGTAGAGGGTCACATTACACATAAAGCTCTCGGCCCAGGCCTGAAGCCTGACACTGCTTTTTTCCTTCTCCCCATCAATAGGGTGCTACTCTTCTGCTACCTGTACCTTTAACATTTGATGCCCTTTTAACTCTTGACATTGATAAAAGATATTCCTAATCCCCTTCTGTCATTGTCTTTTTTGTTCTATGGTTCCACCAGTAGTTCACAAGTTTTTACATGAAAACTTCTTTGTTGTTGGGCATCTACTTTATCCCAAAATTACTTGGAAGGCACATGCTCTCCAGCTACTTACAGAGCCTACCTTCAAAAAGGAGGAACTTTTAGACTGATAGGATGAATTGTAACGTAAATCAAAATGCCAAATATTCTTCGGTTATAAAGTGAAAACATAAGCTAAAATAAGTTGATGTAGTCCTATTTTTATGATTCTTGAAATGTTACTATGCAATTTTTAGTTGATTTTGCAAATGCGCCTGTGTGAAAAAAGAAAATTATTGTCAACCTGCTGAGGTAGCAAGTTTCTTTTTATACCTTCTTTATGCCTGAGGCAGTCAAGTCTACAGGCAGTTGAAACTAGATTTATAGGCTAGTCACCAAAAAATCACTGCAAACAGCACCTTAAAACCTGAACAGTTTAACAAAATACCCAGTCATTTTCAGCAGTTTATACTATCAACAGAAGCAGCAAGGCAATACATAACATGTTTCACGACAAAGTCAGCAAAGGAACACTACCTTTGAGCATTTTAATTTGACAAACAACATAAACTAGAGATAGCTCCAAACAGTCACTAAAGAAATAGAAAATAATTCAAAATAAAAAGATATCCCAATACATGTCCCTGAAAACCAAATAAAAGTAATTGCTTTCTTCTACTGTTCTTTGGCATCTAGAAGATGTTATAATGGTCCTGATCCATGCAAAAATAGCGCACTAAGAGTATAGTGCTAGTAAAAGGAATTTCTTAATTCTAGGTAGCAAAAAGAGCATGTACTTAATACCTTACAAAGAACTACTAGTAACAGAGTGTCGTGCCACATGGCCATAATACCAGCACTGGGGAGGCAGAAGCAGTTCGAGTTCAAGGTCAGCCTGGGCTACAAAAAGAGGCTATGGAAAAAAATAAAAGTAAAAAGGAGGGGAAGAGGTAGGAGGAAGAACTACCAATATTCCTCACAAGTGTACCTATGCCAAATAGTTGTTCTTGTACAGTATTGAGAAAAAACTTTCTTACCATTTTCATAAGTTCCTATTACATAACTATCACCATTGGTATCTGATAAGGTACAGTAATATTGATGAAGCTGTATCAGTGCAGCTCAAATGGTGGTTTAAGCTGAAAACTGAGCTCATTCATTCACCAGCATTTTCCTGCAGCATCCTATCTCTCAGAAAACCGAACAAGTGGACAAGAAAGATGCAGGAGGTGGACAGCAGAATGGCAATCTGACAATTCTTAATGTGATCATCACTAGGGCTACGAAGATGCTTCTGAGTGACAGGACATGAAAGGAAGAGCTCCATCTATGGAAGATCAAAAGTTAGGAATTTAAAACCCCAGCAAAATGCTCAAAAGTTATTGCACTTTTCTTTTGAAGAGTAGCTGCTGCAAGGCAACATGTGGAAAGATAGAATAGGAATCCTTTGTGATTTGCACTGCTGCTTATGTTTCTATCTCCTGACTTACCCCAGTGGTGGGCTCCACAGTCTACTACAGTACATAAGCTGCAGTTTCTTAGCGGTTCAAAGGTAAAACAGAAGAAGGACAGAAGCTGCCAGCAGCACCAGGAACCAGAAGCAAAGGAGAAACTCAAGGAAGTGGCATACCCTTGGCCTCTTGCTCTATCCCCTCTATCCTGCACTCCTCAAAAAACAGATACCTAGAGTACTCTGTGGTTTGATATTTTGGGGTTCTGAAACATACTTTGAAATGATAAATAATTTTGTAGCCCAAACTTGCAGTAATCCTCCAGCCTCAGCAGTGCTGGGATTACAGGTGTGAGGTGCCATGTGCAGCATGAAAACACAATTTCTAAATCCACCTCATAGTCTTAAACTCAAAACTCCTGAAAGAAACAAAACACACAATATAATGACATTCTTCACAAATGAAGCCAATGCAGCAATTTGGGTTGTCTAATGTAAAACAAAAATTTATTTATTTATTTATTTTTAAATTTAATTTATTAGTTTTCATTTCAGTGAATACAGGCAGTTTGGTACCATTATTTAGGCTCATCTGTGATCTACCCCCTCCCATTAGACTATTCATATATAACCAACCCTCAGAATAAGCTTCTGCCCCCCTCCCAAAAAAAAGAGTAAATGTATATACTACAAAATGCTTTAATAACAATGTTCTGTTCTAAAATGTGGGTTTGGTTTGGTTTTTGCCTTGCTTACATTTGTTGATTTAGATTGGTTACTTTTGTGTTTTGTTTTGTTTTGTTGTGTTATGTTGTGTTTTGTTGTGTTGTGTTTTGTTTTGTTTGAGCCACAGAATCTCACTATGAAGCCCAGGCTGGGACTACAGGCATATACCACTAAGCTTTATCAACCATTTAAACAAGAAGTGGCTGCAACAACTCAGTGGAAGTAAGTACTGGGCTGTTTTTGGTGTTGCTACTTATAGCTGGGCAAATCATTGCTACTCTCAATGCTTCAACGTCCTCATCTGCACAAGGATAGATAAGCAAAACTAACTGAATGATCTCAAAAACAAATACAGCCTTTAATCCCAGCACTCATAAGTAGGAATTCAAGGCCACCCTGAGATGACAGAGTGAATTCCAGGTCAGCATGGCTAGAGTGAGCCCCTACTTCAAGAAATAAAAAATAAAAATAAAAAAATATAATGGTGACACATTTCCAATTTAAAGAAAAATAAATTTAAAAGATTACTATCTGTTGCAGTCAGCTTTGCTTAGCTGGCAGAAAACACCCAACCAAGAGCAGCTTGTGGGAAGAAAGGGTTTATTTTGGCTTACAGACTCGAGGAAAAGCTCTATGATGGCAGGGGAAAACAATGGCATGAGCAGAGGGTGGACATCAGGTAGACAATAGCAGCAGGAAAGCATGCCAAACACCAGTAAGAGGAAGCTGACTCTAATACCCATAATGCCACCCCCAAGAATATATCACTACTAGGAGGCTTCAATTCCCAAATTGCTACCAGCTGGGGACCTAGCATTCAGAACACAAAAGTTTATAGAGGACACCTGAATCAAACCACCACAATATCCCTGAGAACTACTGACAGAAACCTAAATTCTCTCTAAAGACAAATGAAGAAAACAAGATTATTATTATTCTCTACACAAATCTCTTCTATGAATTTAGTCTATGCATACAAAAAATAAGAATTCTAAATTATTGCATTATTCAAATATAACTACTTTACTGTAGAAGTCCTTGTAACAAACATTACATTCCACAAAACCTTATACTTTGTGTGTTACAGGTCATTAGGATGGAGAAGCAGGAATTACACTACTGTTGAAGTTATATTTTTTAAACACTGGGTAAAAAAAATAAATCTACTGGGGCTGGGGAGATGGCTTAGCAGGTTAAGGTACTTGCCTGCAAAGCCAAAGGACCCAGGTTCAATTCCCCAGAACCCATGTAAGCCAGATGCACAAGGGGGTGCATGCATCTGGAGTTCATCTGCAGCTACTGAAGGCCCTAGTGCGCCCACTACCTCTCTCTCCCTCCCTCTGAAAGAAATAAATAAATAAAACGGAAAAATATGTTTTAGTTCTACTGAACATTTAAAATTTAAAATAAAAATATGTACTCACAAAACCACATAAATTTCCATAAATCTTTTGCATCTCCCTAAAGATCACATCATCAGAAACAAGAGAACTCAAAACTAATTATTCCCCTGATCTACTACTTTATATGAAGTGATAAAACAGATTTAATAGTATAGATGTTATATCATTTAAGTCCTAAAGTCAATCTAGTACACAGAAGACTTGGAGTAAGAAAAATAAATTTAAAGGTTTTTTAGTGAAAATAAGAAAAAACCTTTGGGGCAAGAGGAAACTCCAGACGTCAGAATTGGAAGAGTTGGTAAAAAGTTTCTCTCCAGTCTACACATTTTACTCTTCTTTACTTTAACCTCTGGAGTTCTGTCTTAACACAGTCCATCTCTAGTTAAAGGCCTAATACACGCCCCCTGAAAGCCTCGAAGAGCACAAACTTGGGGGAAGCTTTGTCAAGAGTTATAGAAAACTCCTTGTTTTTTTGTTTTTTATTTAATTTATTAGTTTTCTTTTCAGTGAAGAAAACTCCTTGTTAACCACAGGGATTACAAAAAACTATTCATCTCTGCCTTTATAGATATGAACTGTTTAGGAGTCACTGCCACAGAGAAGGAGACGACTGGTGGAAAACAGAAACATGGAAACACTTAAGTTGCAATATAAAGTGGCAAATGATACATTAACTGCTGGAGTTTTATAATAATCTAACAAAGCAGGGGGACAGGGCATTCCAAGGTCAACTCTACCAGACTTTACTGCTTCATAGTATACTCCTTAGCATTAAAAATATTACAGAAAAAAAGGAAGACCTGGATTCCTGCACTTAAGGAGCTTAAGAGTCCAAAGACGACAAATTTTAAATAGTTCGGTGATCCAAACAAGAAAACTAACATTTTTAGAGGAAGTAGGAATATGTTGGAAAGCATGAAAGACCGTATTTATAAATCAACTATTGCCAGTTTGTAGGAGTTGGGCTCAATGTAACGAGGACTGGGGATAAACTCAGAGAAGTCACCCAAGGCCAGGGTGGCGTAAGCCCTTAGCTCAAACACTAGACAGGCCGAGTTAGGAGGACCGTAAGTTCAAGACCAGCCTGGACTACATAGTGAGAATAAAATGAAGAGTGTTCCAAGATCATTCAGGACAGCTTTAGGAAGTAAAGAAATTGAAGAGAGATTTCAGCTAAAAGAACAAAAAAAAAGAGCAAGATGAATTTTTAACTACTATTTGCTGTACAGATGATGTGGGGGGGGGGGGGAATCTGCAGGAAACATGCATTAAGGAAGTACCAGGACTGTGGTCCCACCACTTCTTAGCCACGTCACTAGGGAAAGTTACCTAACAGTTACTTGCCTCAATTCCTTGCACCTATGAAATGGAGCGAATAAGCACTAGTCTATAAGAAAATCCAAGAGCACTGGTGGGGTTAAAACACACTCTACTGATGAAAAAATTTAGGATTAAAGTCAGATTTACATCTTGCAAACACTGGTAGTACCTTTCTTCTCGGACTTCATCTTGAATGAACACATTCCTACTTCCAAGAAGAGAGCCGTGGGTCAAGGTCAGTTCTGCAAAACCATAAGCAGTTTCCTGCTTCCAGAAAGCCTGCTTCCTTGGGACATTAACTCTCCTTCAATTCCACAGCACTTCACCTGTTCTTTACAGGTTCCCAACACTACCTGGCTGTGGTCTCGGTACCTCCCAGTGCCTTCTCACTACAGAAAGCTGGGGCAAATATTTCCTCCTCGCTCCTACCCACCAGACCAGGCAGTGCCCGTGCGAGGCTGTGAATTCAACTGGATGTTTACAACTTGAAATGGCCGCAGTTCGCCAAACGGCTTCATCTCCTGTCACTCGTCATTTGCTTTGAGCCCAAACATTCGGACATGAAAACGTCTTTACACAGCACAAGGCCATCTTTGCAAGAAAAGTTGCAGCGAGCACCCCTTTCCCCTCTTCCGCCGCCCCCACGAGTGGACAAGGCGGTCACTCTGGGCTTGGCAAGTAGCGTGTGAAGGAAGGACAGCGGCAGCCTAGAAACCGGGACCCCGATCGAGGCGGCCCCGGGGCGGCGGCGCGGGCTGGGCTGGGCTGGGCTGGGATCCCGGACGCCCGGCAACTTCCTGCGGAGCCGCGGGCTCGGGCCGCGCCGCGCCGCGCCGGCCTCACGGCGCTGCAGGTCCCCGGGAGGGCTGCGCGGCTCCGGCCTGGGCCTCGCTCTCGCCGCCGGAGCCCAGGCCGCCGCCGCCGCCGCCCCGCGGCGAGACGAGCGGGAGTCGCGGGGTTCCGCGTGGCGCCGGGGGCGGAGCCGGCCCCGAGGGCCCCGGAGAGGCCGGGAGGGGGAGGGGGCGGGCGGGCGGCGGCGACCGAGTACCCCGCCACGCTGCCCGCAGCCCCTCGCCCCGAGCGTCCGGGAGCCGAGGCCCGGCGGCCGGCGGTACGGAGCACTTACCAACCCGCCTGGGACAACGCCGCGCCGGGCAGCTCGGCCATGGTAGCTGCTGGGGCCCCCGGGGGGCGGTGGAGGGACTGAGGTGGGGTGGGGGGGCAGGTCGTTTACTTGAGACCCCCCCCTAAAAAAAAGAAAAAGAAAGAAAGAAAGAAAAAACTCCTGCGGTCGGCTCCAGCACTGGGCATGCTCAGTGCGGCCGGCGCGTCCGCGTGCGGTTCCGCTCGCCGCGTTTTGCGAGCGGCCGCGGGGCCGACCGGGTGTGGGCCGGGAGTGGGCGAGGGCGAGCGCGGGGCGTCGCCCGCCCGCGGAAGGCGTCGTCCTTCCGTGCCGCCGTGTCGGGGTCACTTTGGGAAGATGCACACCTGCAAGCCGAGGGGACGGGTGGTGCGGGCGCAGCGGGACGGCGCTACCGAGGCCCGTGTGTGACGGTCCACCGCGGCCCGCGCCGCACCGGGCTCAAGCGGCCGGCCCACGCTTGCGCCGCTCCCGTCGCCTTCCAGAGAAGCGCAGCAGCGCCGGCTTCTCCGGAGTCCGCCCGGGCACATGGGCTCTGACCTAGGGAGCGGGCGACCCTGCAGAACCTGCACTTGGGGAAATCGGGCCGCGGTGCTGGGGCAGGTTTATCAGGCCGCGCCCCCCTGCTCCCTCCAGGGCGGGTCCCTGGTCCCAGCGCGGACCTGCAACCCAGGCACTAAGGCCGCGCTGCCAGCGCCCTCTGGCCGGCGCCCTTCGCCAGCGCTCCGTAGGGCTGAAGCCCTCCGCGGATTCCCCCAGTGCGCAGGCGTGAGGACGCTCCAGCATGATTGGGCAGTCCGGATTCGCGCGGGCCAATCGGAAAACAGCATCCGGATGGGTAACGCTGTCCCAGAGATGTTGGCTGAAAAGTTTTGCACCAGCTTCTGGGTTGGTCTTCTCGCCGGCTCACCGCCTGAAGAAATATGCCAGAGTGGCTCAGCCTTCCAGCTGCCAATTCCAAGGGCAGGCACACGGCTTAAACGCCATCACCACAGCTAGCTGATGTCGTTTCAAAAACAGACTGGTAATTGACAGCCGCTTCTGGGACAGGAGGAAACCAGTAGTTACTTAGGGAAGGGGAATGAATTCCTCAATACACAGACTTCTCATTTTAGCTGAGGAATTCTGTTCGGCCTTACCGAGATTTATACTTGTAAAGTCCCGATGCTTTCTTTAGATCAAATTTATTTCCAAACATATTGCTTTAATAAATTTTAATGAAACATGTTTCCAAGCACTTTTAGAATCAGAGCAAATCCACCCTGGTCCTTACAATTTACAGTACTATAAGATGTATATGATACAAGTATATCTCTTAATATGTACAGGTCATCCTTGTCAGGATCCGGTGGGGGGGGGAGCTTATCATTTTAAGGGTAAATAGATGACTCAAAATTAGCTTGCCAGTATTTTAAATATTTCTATTTATTTTTATTTGACAAAGACAGAAGCTGAGAGAGAGAGGGGGAGAGGGAGGGAAAGAGGGAGAGTTTGTGTAAGGGCAATGGCAAGACTACCTGCCACTGCAAAAGAAGTCAAGACACATTTGCTACTGTGTGCATCTGCTTTACGTGGGTACTGGGAATGACCTCAGGCCATTAGGCTTTGCAAACAAGTGCCTTTAACTACGGAGCCATCTATCCAGCCCATCTTGCCAGAATTTTTATGTAATTTGTTAACTATGAAAATGATATGCTGTCCCAACATATCAGAATTCCTTTCTGGATAAATGAGAATCTTTTACACGTTAGCACTATAATGCAATTAAAACTCGCTATTGCATGTTGCCTATAACTTCAATAAAATGTCCCACAAAAAATCCCTTTATTTCAAAAATGTGACTCCTACTGGAGAAATTTGGTACAATATGCGCATCAAACAAAATAATGACAATAATTGATGGCCCGTATTGGATTTTTGAGGATGTCTGGATTTCAGTACTAAAATGAGAGCTGGGGTGAACCCTGTTCTTTCTAAGGAATTCCACATTATAAGAAATAATTTTTAAAAATCACCATTTCCATAATGAGTCATGATTGATTGATGTAAAGTTCACCAGAAGATACTAAAGCCACTGAAGGAAAGATTATAGATAGGAGCACTGGGTCCTCACATGGTCTCAAATATCAAGTCAAAAGGAAAACTGTATCAGGGAACAAAATCTCAATTTTAGACAAGTGTTCAGATCACAGTGGCACAATCTGATGTTACTGTGTGCTCACTGCAATTAACCTTCACTTAATTAAGCTTCTACAGTGGCTCTCAGCCAAGGCAAGATCGACAGCTCCCTGAACACAACTTGAGAGTGGATAGGTAGAGGCCAGGATCATTAATAATCAACCTATAAGGCACTGGACACTTCCATAACCCTGACAAAAGAATTGTCTGATGCAAAATGTTAATAATACAAGAATGAGAAATCCAAGTCTAGATGGATGCATAAATATGAAACACATATAGGAGATAATAGAACAACTTAGAAACATTAGAACACAAAGAACTGGTGAAATAAGAGGGAATTCTTCCAAATTAAAGAGAAGCATGGGAAAAGGAAATATTAAATTCAAAGTCTAAAAACTAAATGAATTATTTGTGGCCAATTGCAGATATTTGAATATAAACCAGATACTACATACATAGTATATTGGAATTGTGGTGTATTAATGGTATTATCATTAGGTCTAATAATGTGATCTTGGTCCTTCTATGCCAAAGCATTTACTGATAGAGTTGTATCTACAACTTATATTTGTGATTTGATATATCCTTATATTACAAAACATATATACATATATATATTTGGTTTTTTGAGGTAGGGTCTCTAGCCCAGGCTCACCTGGAATTTACTCTGTGGTCTCAGGGTGGCCTCAAACCCACAGCAATCCTCCTACCTCTGCCTCCCAAGTGCTGGGATTAAAGGTGTGCACCACCACACCCAGCTATAAAACATATATTGCATATATGAGTATAATAAATATTAATATGTTTATACATGTATATATGTAAATGTGGAAAAGAAGAAGATATGGAAAAATATTTAAAATGTATGTATTGGCTAAAGGATCCTTTTTTAAATTTTTATTGATTTATTTGAGAACACATACTTGGGCTGCCAGGCCACTGAGAAATCCTGCTGGAACTGGGTTGATAACCTCCTCCATGTAGACCAGCTGACAGAAAGCTAGAAGAAGCCATTCTTCATGCACTTCAATGGGAGAGAGAGAAATCACCAGTGAAGATACTCCACAGTGGACACTGCAAGCCTTATATTTGGCCAGCCAGGCCAAATGAGCCAATGGGTGCAATAGTGGCATGTCTGTCATGGTGGAAACCAACTGCCCTCTAATTGGACTGGAGGCCTGCTCTGTGGGAGGGAATACATGCCTGATACTGAAAACTTAAAACAGGGGTAGTCATGAGCCCTAGGGGTGTAATGTCTGTGGCTGTCTCACTAAATGTATATACTATGTTCACCAAACTGCCCAGTACGCACTTCTCTTAATGTTCATAGCCTTATATTAATGCTACTCTCACTTTTGGCAGAGAATCTTCTCTTTTCAGATGGCAGTGGCCTTTGGATAACTCAGAAGACATCATGGTGCTGGAAAGAAGTGACAGGAGTACTCAACACTGCAATATCTCTATCACACCTTCCAAGGCTCAGGGTCTATTATGGAAGAAGTGGTGAAAAGAAGGTAAGAGCCAAAGGAAGGGTAGGACTCCTTACAACATGCTCCCCCGAGACACAGAACGGCCTGGATATCCATGACACAGTGCCTGATACTACCACACAAGACCATCATAATAGGAGGAATAGACCATGACATCAAAATAAAAGAGAGACTGATTGAGAGGGGGAGGGGATATGAATGAGAATGGAGTTTCAAAGGGGAAAGTGGGGTGTGGGAGAAGGGAGGGTATAACCATGGGCTTTTTTTATAATCATGGAAGTTGTTAATAAAAATTTTTTAAAGAGAAGCTTTTCTAACAAAAGTAAGAGTAGCATTAACATATGGGTAAGACCGCTAAGAGAAATGATTACCAGGCAGTTTAGTGAGCATAATATAAGTGTTTAGCCAGACAACAGCAGGGGTTATACCCATAGAGGTCATGACTTGCCCCATCATAGGGTTTTCAGTATCAGGCATGTATTCCCTCCTGTGGAGCAGTTCTCCAGTCCAATTAGAGAATGGTTTGTTTCCCCCATAACAGATATGCCACTAATACACCCATTGGCTCATTGGGCTTGACTGGTCAAACTTAAGGCTTACAGTGTCCATTGTTGTTTATCTCCACTGATGATTTCTCTCTCTCCCATGCAGCTGCATGCAACATAGCTTTTTCCAACTTTCTGTCAGCTAGTCTACACAGAGGAGGTTTTTAGCTCAGCTCCAGCAAGATTTCTCAGGGAATTTGCAGCCCAAACATGTGGACTCTAGCAGTAGGGTCTTACCATCTATTCCTGCTGGGAAACCAAAAGTGTCAGCAATGGCCTATAATGTTTGCTGGTCATCAGGGACCTCCCTGGCCAACAAATCACTGGAAGGTATCCCATTCCTGGCCCTGGAAGTTTTCTAGTAACAATCTATAGCTGTTGGGTGTGCCACTGCCCAAAACAGGTTTTATATGACTTATTAATACCTTCTTAGATTTTGATTAACCATCCCCTCACCCCTCCTTTCTTTACTCAATCTCTTCCCCTGATCTCACTTAAGGCCTTTCCACCCCCAGGAATCTATTCTTCTATTTACATATATACAATGCCATCCCCTTAAGTCCACCTCTCTCCTCCCTCTCTTATAGCCCCATTTGTAGCTTACTGACAGCTACTATTGAGTTTTCTTCCAACTCACATACAAGTACAAACATATGTAGCTAGGATCCACATAGGAGGGAGAATATATGACATTTGGCTTTTTGGGCCTGGATTACCTCACTAAGTATAATCTTTTCCATGTCCATCTATTTCCCTGGAAATTTTATAATTTCATTTTTCATTACCACTGAATAGAACTCCATTGTATAAATGTACCAAGTGTTCATTATTCTCTCATCAGTTGAGGGACATCTAGGTTGGTCTGTTTCCTAGTTATTGTGAATAAAGCAGTAATAAACATGGATGTGCAAGTATCTCTAAGGAGTGTGATGAGTCCTTAGGATATATGCCTAGGAGTGGTATAGCTGCATCATGTGATAAATATATTTGTAGCTGTCTCAGGAACCTCTACAGTGATTTTCACGATGGTTGTACCAGATTACATCCCCACCAACAATGTAAAAGGGTTTCTCTTTTTCCTCATCTTCACCAGCATTAATTGTCATTTGTTTTCTTAATGATAGCCATTCTGACAGTAGCGATAAGAATCTCAAAATAGTTTTAGTTTTCATTTCCCTGATGGCTAAGGATGTAGAACATTTGTTTAGATGTGTATATGCCATCTGTATTTGTTCTTTTGAGAACTCTCCATTTAGTCCCATAGCCCATTTTTAATAAGGTTTTTTTATTATTATTTTTGTGTTCTTTGTATATCCAGGATATTAAGCCTCTGTCATATGTATAGCTGGCAAAGATATTATCCTTCACAGTGTCCTTTGATGTACAAAAGCTTTGTAATTTCATGAGGCCTCAGTGGTTAATTAGTGATTTTATTGCCTGAGCAACTGGGGTTATTTTCAGAAAGTCCTTACCTATGCCAATATGTTGAAGGGTTCCCCCTACTTTTTCCTATAGCAGTTTCAGAGTTTCAGGTCTGATATAAAGATTTTTAATCCATTTGGACTTAATTCTTGTGCGTGGAGAGAGATAAGGATCTATTGTCACCCTTCTACATATAGATATCCTGTTTTTCCAGCACCATGGGCTGAAGAGGCTGTCTTTTCTCCAATAAGTATTTTTGGCATTTTTGTCAAATATCAGGTGGCTATAGTTGCCTGGACTTACAACTGGGCCCTCAATTCTGTTCCATTGATCTACTTTTTCTGTTTTTGTGTCAGTACAATGGATTTTTTTGTTGTTGTTCTATGTAATGTATGCATGTTTTTGTAATATAGGTTAAAATCAGGTATGATGATACCACCAGCCTCAATTTTGACACTCAAAATTGTTTTGAATAGTCAAGGTTTACTGTGCTTACAAATGAATGTTTGGATTCTTTTTCTATTTCTGTGAAGAATGCCATTGGAATTTTGATGGGGATTGTATTAAATGTGTAGATTGCTTTTGGTAAGATTGCCATTTTCACAATATTGATTCTTCCAATATAAGAACAGGGGATGTCTTTCCATTTCTTAGTGTCTTCTGCAATTTATGTCTTGAGCATTTAATTTTTTTAAATATAGAGATCCTTCACTTAGTTAGGTTAATTCCAAGGTACTATTTTATTTTTGAGGTAGGGTCTCACTCTAACCAAGGCTGACCTGGAATTCACTAGGTAGTCTCAGAGTGGCCTTGAACTCACAGTGTTCCTCCTACCTGTTTCTCAAGTGCTGGGATTAAAGGCATGTACCACCATGCCCAGCAGTACTTTACTTTTTTTTTTTTTTTTTTTTTTTTGAGCCAATTGTGAATGGGAGTGATCCCCTGATTTCATCCTCTGAGTGTTAATTGTTAGCATATAGGAAGGCTACTGATTTCTATGTGTTTATTTTGTATCTTGCTACATGGCTATAGGTGTAATTAAGTGGTTTATCTCATCTTGATTTAATTTTCGTAGGTCATATAAATCAAGGAAACCATCCATTTCTTTCAGATTTTCAAACCTAGTGGAGTATATGTTCTTAAAGTATGTCTTTATGTTTTTCTGAAGTCCTTTGGCATCTGTTGTAATGGTACCTTTTCATCTTTCATATTATTAATTTGTGTCTCTTATCTCTTTCTTTTGATCAGATTTGTGAAGGGTTTGTCAATTTTGTTTATCTTATCAAAGAACCCACTCTTTGTTTCATTGATTCTTTGTATTGGGGGGGGGTTATTTCATAAATTTATGCCCTAATCTTTATTATTTCTTCCCATCTTCTGATTTTTAGATTGCCTTATTTTTCTTTTTCCAAGGCCTTAAGGTAAAGCATTAAGTTCTTTCCTTTGACCTTTCGACCTTTCTAATTTCTTTTGTTGTTGTTGTTTTGTGTGTGTGTGTTTGTTTGTTTGTTTTGTTTTGTTTTTCGAGATAGGGTCTCACTGTAGCCCAGGCTGACCTGGAATTCACTACATAGTCTCAGGGTGGCCTTGAACTCACAGCGATCTTCCTACCTCTGCCTCCCAAATGCTGGGACTAAAGGTATGTGCCACCACAACTGGCACTCTAATTTCTTTTTTTTTTTGTTGTTGTTGTCATTGTTTGTTTGGCTTTTTGAAGTAGGGTCTCACTCTAGTCCAGGCTGACCTGTAATTCACTATGTAGGCTCAGGATAGCCATGAACTCACAGCGACCCTCCTACCTCCACCTTCTGAGAGAGAGCTGGGATTAAAGGCATGTGCCACCATGCCCGGCTCTAATTTCTTAACATAGTCCCTCTTAGGACTGCCTTCATTGTGTCCCAGTGGTATGTTATGTTCCCATTATCATTTTATTCTATGAATTTTTTGATGTCCTTCCTGATTTCTTCATTGACCCAGTCATCATTAAGTAGTGTATTGTTTAGTTTCCATGATTTTGTGTATGCTTTATAGCTTTTCTTGCTAATGATTTGTAGTTTAATCCCATGGTGATCAGATAGCATGCAAGGAATTAATTCAGTTTTCCTGTATTTGTTAAGGTTTGCTTTGTATCCTAATATTTGGTCTGTTCTAGAGTATATTCTATGTGCTGCTGAAAAGCATATGTATTTTGGATGAAATGTTCTGTAGATATCTGTTAGGTCCAATTGTTCTATGACCTTGTTTAATCCAGATGCTTCTCTGTTTATTTTTTGGCAAGATTGACAAGAGTGGGGTACTGAAGTCACCCACTCCAATTGTGTTTGGTGATATCTGTGACCTTAATTCTATTAGTGTTTGTTTGATGAAATTGGGAGCCCCTTATGTTAGGTACATATGTGTTTAGAATCATGATATCCTCCTCTTGGAGTGTTCTTTTAATCAATATAAAGTGATCTTCTTTATTTTTCCTGACTAATGTTATTTTGAAGTCTACCGTGTCAAATGGTAATATACTGACACCTGCTTGTTTTTAGGCCCATTTGCTTGAAATATAGTTTTTCAGCCTTTCACCCTAAGATAGTGCCCATTTTTTATGGAAAGGTGAGGTTCCTGGAGGCAACAAATAGAAGGATCCTGCTTTTTAATCCAGTCTGCAAATCTGTGTCCTTTGGTTGGTGCATTGAGCCCACTGATATTTAGAGTGATTATTGAAAAGTGTGTATTTATTCTTGTCATTGTTCTTGTTTTGTAGTGTTTCCCATTTTTCCTTTAGTCTCTTCTATTAACTATTGTTTGAGTATGGTTTATTTTTTCCTGCTTCCTTGTGTGTTCTTTTCTTTCTCTTCAGCATGGAGGATCCTCTCAAGTATTTTCTGTAGAGCTGGTTTAGCGTTTATGTATTCCTTTAGCCTTTTTTTGTATGTGGAATACCCTTAATTCCCCATCAATTTGGATGGATAGCTTTGGTGGATAAAGTAATCTTGGTTAACAGTTGCTATTTTTCAGAATTTAGAATACATAATCCCAAGCCCTTTTGGCTTTTAAAGTTTCTGTTCATTAATCTGCTGTCATCCTGATGGGCTTGCCTTTCTATGTGACTTTATCTTTCTAACTGCTTTTCTTTGGTTTGTGTGTTTTGTTATTTAATTATAATATGACAGAGAGAGGCTCTTTCCTGTGTTTGGCATTCTAAAGGCTTCCTGTATCTGTATTGGCATCACTTTCCCTATTTGGTGGAAATTTTCTTCTATAGTTTTGTTGAAATACCTGCCATTTCTTTGCAATAAAATCCTTCTCATTCTACTATGCCCTAAATTCTTATGTTTGATCTCTTTATAGTGTCCTGAATGTCTTGAAATTCCCACTCACACCTTCTTATTAGTTTGTCTTTCTCTTTGTTGAACTATATTAGATCTGCTACTTGGTCTTCCAGTTTAGATATTCTTTCCTCCCCTTGGTCTATTCTATTGGGTTGAGACTTTCTACAGAGTTTTCTATTTGACTTATTGTTTTTCATTTCTAGTATTTCTGGTTGGTATTTTTTCATTATTTCTATTTCCTTCCTCAAGTCTTGAATTGACCTCCTTATTTCATTAACTTGGTTTCCTGTGTTCTCCTTCAAGAGTGTATTTTGTTCTTTGATTCCTTTGTTTTCATCTAATCATTTTTTTAAAAATCTTTGTCAAGCATTTTATCTAAAACAGTCTCACTGGAGGTCATTTCTGGTGGATTTATAATTGTTGGGATTGTATTGTCTTGATTTTTTTGTATTTCTTGTATTATAATGTAGATATTTTTGCATCTTGTGTTAATTTGATGCTTGGATTTTCTAATTACCTGCAGTGTTCTTGGCTATGTAAATCTGGCTTTATATATCTTCAGGGTAGGAGTTTAAGGTGCCAGGTGTAGCTCTTATACTCCAAGAGAAACAGCAGAAGTGACCCTAGGTATTGAGTTTGCCTGCTATTTAAGTATTCTAGAACCCTAAGGGGAGCAATTCACTGGCAAAATCTAACTGAGCAATATACATATTCAATCAAAACCAGAACAGAGTATTTATTCAAGAGTGTTGTCCCACACCCTTAATCCTGTCAACTGAGAGGTTGAGATTTCAGGTTTGAAATGAGTTTCAGGTCAGCCTGGGACCATGTCAGACCCTGCCCACAAAATGGCAGAATAAAAAGACAAGGACTGTATAAATCAGGAAATGTCAAATGCAACAATAGTCACCATAAAAATATAGATTTTTGTTTGTTTTAATGTTTATTTATTGATTAGAAAGTGACAGACAGAGAAAGAGGCAGAGAGAGAGAGTGTGTGAGAGAGAATGGGCGCGCCAGGGCCTCCAGCCACTGCAAATGAACTCCAGACGCATGTGCCCCTTGTGCATCTGGCTAACGTGGGTCCTAGGGAACTGAGCCTCGAACCGGGGTCCTTAGGCTTCACAGGCAAGCGCTTAACTGCTAAGCCATCTCTCCAGCCCAAAAATATAGATTATTTAAAAGAGGTAAAACCTACCAAGCATATGTCTCTCCAATGTAACACATAAACTGCCCTGCCATGGAAAGAGAGATCAGCACTTCCAGTGCAGGTCTAGGTACATGGCTTTGTGTAAGTATGCCCTGTTACCTTTTGGGATGCCTTCCAATCTCACCAATACTGAGTGCCCACCTCAGTCCCTCTCTGTTTCTCTGTGGGTCTGGTGTTCTGATCAGCTTTGCTGGATGCCATGCAGCTGGGGATTGAATGAGTTCTCTGGTGGTTTGGGGCACTGGTGGTTTGGGAATGGGAGTCTGTGCAGGATGCCTGGCGTTGTACTATAACTGCTCAGCTGGTCCCGTTTGTGTTCTCCTTCAGCAGCTCTCAGCTGGTTCCTGCTATCTTCCTCTTGAGGATTTTTGAACTTTGTGAGAAGGCTGATGCAAGTGGAAAATCCCTCCACCTGGTTTCTGCTCCTGCGTCTCTGCCAGGCAGACAGGCAGGTGTGGACTGGGGCCACTGGCACCTCAGTGAGATTCTGGCTGGATTCCTTCTTTATAGAAGATCTGAGTCCATCCTGCTTCTCTGCTATGGTTGATAATACCTTACATGCCTTCACTTTTCAGTAGAAGAGTGTATTTTGCTCTTTTTCTGCTTATTTCCCTTCCTAGGCTGCTTTGGCATGGCCATTTTAAAATGCTGCCATTTTGCTTGGAATTGAAGGGATTTTGTAAACAGCCCGACAGCTCCACTTGGAGCAACCTCAAAATAACAGTGGGTTAAGGAAAAGTTCAGCAAGCTGGAGTGTAGCATCCCAAGTACCACTCAGAGTATGGCAGCACTAACCTCATCTTATTCACCACATTATGGTGAATGAATTACTTTGAACATATAATGCAACAAATAAAGCCAGGAATGGTAGCCCATACCTTTAATCCCAGAGGCTACAGGGGGATGATCACTGTGAGGCTGGCCAGGGCTACAGAGTGAGTTCCAAGTTAGGCTAGGCTAGAGCAAGACTCTGCTTAAAAAAGAAAATAATAGAGGAAAAGAAATTCTAATAGCCCAAAGCTAGATGATTAAGCCAGTCTTTCATTCAGTGGGGATTTACTGATTTTACTCAATGAACCATTCATATGACCAGGCACAGTGGTAAAATCAGCAGTTATGAGACCTGCCCCTTAATCAGAAGATAAAAATATTGAATCACTTATGCAATGATTGGTTAAAATTATACTGAATGCTTTGAAGAGATCTTATAAACCTGAGAATCATATATTCATCATTAATGTGACTCATTTTCACTTAACTTGATTCTGTACTGTATATTATATGTATGTCCTTGAATAAGATTGTTGACTTTGCATTTATACCAAATCATTTTATCAATTTTTTTCCAAGTGTCAAGCGTGAGGAAATAGCAATGAATGTGATAAATAGGATCCTGGCACTCATGGAGACTTTATTTAAATCACTAAGCAAAAAAAAAAAACCCACATATTTAGTAATTTAAGTATTAAACTCATTAATCAATGTGGTTTATAGGATTAGTGTACTTTGAAATAGTTATTAAAAATTTAAGAGTATATGAATAGAATTTAACATGAAATTTATATAAAGAATGCTGAAAGAAAGCCAGGAGTGCTTAGGATGCCGAAGTAGGAGGATTGCTGTGAGTTCAAGGTCACCCTGAGACTACATAGTGTATTCCAGGTGGGCCTGGACCACAGAGAGATGCTACTGTGGTGGTTTGATTCAGGTGTCCTCCATAAACTTAGGTGTTCGGAATGTTAGGTTCCCAGCTGATGGAGATTTGGGAATTAACACCTCCAGGAGGTAGTGTATTGTTGGGAGGGGGCTTATGGGTGTTATAGCCAGCTCCCCCTTGCTAGTGTTCTGCACATTCTCCTGTTGCTATTGTCCGCCTTATGTTGGCCAGGGTGTAATGTCTACCCTCTGCTCATGCCATCATTTTCCCCTGCCATCATGGAGCTTCCTCTCAAGCCTATAAGCCAAAATAAACCTTTATTCCCATAAGCTTCTCTTGGTCAGGTGATTTCTGCCAGCAATGCAAACCTGACTGCAATATATATTTTATTCTATGGGATCTTAGGGTTTTGCATGCATGTACAATTTAAAACTTCATCTTTTGGAGATGGAGAGATATCTCAGTGGTTGAAGCACTTGCCTGCAGAGACTAATCACCTGAGTTCAATTCCTCACACCACATAAAGCCAGATGCACAAAGTGGCACATACATCTGGATTCCATTTGCAGCAGCTGGAGATCCTGGCCCATTCTCCCTCATCTATTTTTCTCTGCTTGAAAATAAATAAAAATATTTTTAAAACAAAAATTCATCTTTTAAAAAAAACTTCTGAGGCAATGTCTCGCTGTGTAACCTAGGCTGGCCTTGAACTCCAAGAGATACTCCTGCATCAGCCTCTCAAGTGCTGGGGTTATAAGCATGTACCAAGTCTGTGTGTAATTCCTATATTTTCATTAAGAATTGGCCTAATACACTAAAACCTTCCTCATGTTCTTTGTTACAGATGGCATGGGTGATATGTATGTGAAATAGTATTTCCTCACTTGATGCTTTGCTTGATCAGATATTCCACATATCCTATTACTTTACTCCTTTCTTTTATGTGCCTAAATATGTGAAATACCTTTCATAGTTCAGTGAACATTTCCCATTCTATATGAATGTCATAGATATCAAACTGGAAGTACAGCAAGCCAAAAGTTGTCTAAATTATTTGGTTTCAATAATACTTAATATAACTCTCACTTTTAGTTAGAGAAGCTTCTCTTTTTAGAGTAGTAATGGCCACTGAGGAGACTCAAAAGTCATCCAACTGTTGAGAAGTGACAGTGAGGTGTTCAGCACTGAGACATCTTTAGCACACCCTCCAAGGCTCAGAGTCCATTGCAGAAGAGGTAGCAGAAAGGGTGGAAGAGCCAAAGGAAGTGGAGAAGTGCTTACAATACTGTCTTCCAGATGCAAAGTGGCCATGATATTTATGACTTCACAATGACTGATGCTACTTTCATAAGCCCTGCATGACAGGAGGGAAAAACAATAATGATATCAAAATAGATGGAAGACTAACTGGAAACAAAAAGAAATTTAGTAGAGAGGGAAAAGAAAGAGTAGTGAGAAGGGATTATGATCATGGAATATTGTCTGTATTCATGGAAGTAATCAATAAAAAGTTTTAAAAGTCCAATACTTAACTTAATTTGAAAAGAGAAATAGAATATGTAACAGAGGATTCCATGGAACCTAAGAACATAAAAGTGGTTGTTAAAGAAGGCTGGAGTTGGCTGGGTTTCGTGATGCATGCTTCTGATCCCAGCACTAGGGAAGCTGAAGTAGGAGGATCATGAGTTCAAGACTAGCCTGATACATATAATAAAACCCTCATCTCAAAAAAAATTATAGTTACAATTACATTTAAAGGGAGAGGAGGGAGAAGTTGAAAGAGGAGAGCCATAATCAACACAAGAAAGTCACTGGATTGATTCCTAAGCACAATTCTATCTCTGCATCTGTACTTCTTCTGGATATCATCTTTCTTCTTGTTGCCTCATGCATTCATGGCAGAATTTACCACTGACTTCTAAGTTTCCACTCCAGAGACAATGACTCTTGACTTTGAAGGGGAATTTCAGGGGAAGCACTCTGGCCTGAGTGACTAAAGAGCTGACACCTGTTTGGTCAGCATGTCCAGCAAGTGAAATCATATTTACACAAACCTTCCAGATAACCACCAAGTAAGAGAAACAGGCAATCAAAGGAAATGTTTACCAAAGCAATGGCTCCAAAACATACCACTATATATGGATTCCTCTTAAAAGTATATAAATAAAAACCTTATTATATATTTTAAACCACCTAAGAATCTAGTTGCACCCACTTATAAAAATCAGTCACCACGGTGTAATGTATCTTCTAGATTCACTTCAATTTACTCATATTCATTTTTCTTTAAATAAAAAAAAATCACTTTCCAACAGCTTTCCAACAGCTTTCCAACATGCTTTTCAAAAGTGTATAGAGAATCTGGCACTGTTTGATTTCACAACATTAAGATAAGGCTGCACTTATTTTAGTTCTTTAGTGCATTTCAAACACTCAGCTTACCACCTTGCCATATTCCTTAAAATCTCTGAATTTACCCTTTAAGCTACTTAGGTCCAAGAACTGCATTTTTTGGTCACATGATCTGACACATTGCTCAGGATAATCTGTTTTCAGAGAGAATATAAAATGTCTACCCCCAAGATATTTGTAGATTTTTCCATAATTATCATAGCTAATGAAATTTGCAAAATTAGTTTTGCTATGCTCTCATTTTCCTCAAAATTACTATTCTCTAAATATTTTACAGATAATTTTTCTTCTCTTCAAAGCACATTGTTAACACCGACCTAATGTATGGCTTCCTCTTCAGACAGTCCCAAGAACTCAGCCAGTGCCATTGTCTTTGTTGTTTGGTACTTAGCCACTTTGCAGCACACTGATGAAACTTCTGTTTAACTTGACTTAGTATTAGAACTAAGATCCCACAACAACGTTAAAGAAAATATAAATACTTTTTCACCTTAGTCCTTTCAACTAATGGTAACTATAATGGTCCAGTGAATAATGAAATTCAAAGTAAAAAAAATATGACATCTGCATTTTGTTATACAATATTTAATCTACTCTCCAGCTCACTTGAAGTATTACAAAATGTTGAATATGTATCATCTTGGTGATGAGTAGTTTCCCATTAAATTAGTAAATCAGGGGCGGGAGAGATGGCCTAATGGTTAATGGCCTGCTGTTACAATCAGTTTGCACTGCTGGCAGAAACCACCCAACAAATAGCAAGCAGCTTGTGGTTTAAAAAAAAAGGTTTATTTTGGCTTACAGATTCGAGGGGAAGCACCATGATGGTAGGGGGAAACAATGACATGAGCAGAGGGTGGACATCACCCCCTGGACCAACATAAGGTGGACAATAGCAACAGTGTGCCAAATACTGGAAAGGGGAAACTGGCTATAATACTCATAATCCAGCCCCCAGCAATGCACTGCCTCCAGGAGGCATTAATTCCCAAATCTCCATAGCTGGGAACCCAGCAGTCAGAACACCTAGGTTTATGAGGGACACCTGAATCAAACCACCAAATTTGTAAGGCCTAAGAAACCAGATTCGATTCCCCAGTATCCACACAAGTCAGATGCACAAAGTGGCACATGCATCTGGAGTTCATTTGCAGTAGTCAAGGCCCTGACATGCACATTCATTCATTCTCTCTCTCTCTCTCTCTCTCTCTCTCTCTCTCTCTCTCTCTCTCTCTGCTTTCTTTTTCTCAAATAAAATACATAAATAAAATATTTTAAAAATAATTTTTAAAAGTTAACAAGTGTCTGATAAGTAGTGTAAAAATCCAGGAGTGTCTGAAGGATTGAGAGTAAGGAACAACCACAGTGAGCCAAACTTGGAAGCAGCCACAAGAATGAGAGAAGCCACGGATCATTAGAAGAGCAAATAACATAAATGGTGTTATGTATTGGATGGAAAATGTCTCCCATAGGCTTATGTGTTTGAATGCTTGGTCCTCGGAGGGTGGCACTATTTTGGGAAGCTGTGGAGCCTTTAGGAGGAAGTCCCTGGAATGAAGGGGTTACTCAGTGAGGCTTGTAGACTGGGCCTGTTTCCAGAGCTCTCTGCTTCCTGACAGCAGACATAATGTAACCCACTGCATCGCACTTCTGCTTCTTATCAGATCATAGCGACAATAGAAATAACTAATACAAATGTGTTTCTAAATAGATAAATTTCTAAGTTAAAATGTGTTTGTTTGACATCATAGCAACAAGCCATAATAAAGCAGAATTTTTTCAGCCCTTTCCTTAGCCCAACATTTATAATAATATTCATATGACTTTCATCATCATGTTAATCAAAAGTGCTATTTTTCAAATTAAAATGAGGAAACACAATTATAACTATAAATTGTCTTTTTCTCCCTATACTAAAGATTAAACCTAGGCATTGCATAGCTACATTGGCTAGGCAAGTGCTATACCACTGATTTTTCTCCCCAGTCCCTCCAACCACCTCCACCCCTGCCTCTTTCTTTAAAGACTAAGTTGCCAGGGATAGAATATTACCCAGGCAGGCCTCAAACTTGCATCCTCTTGCATCAGCCTCCAGAGTAGCTGGGATTACAGACAATTGTTAACATGTCTGCACCAGATGGTTTTAAGTGACTGAACACATACATTGAGCAAACAGCAATATAGAAAGCATGTGGTTGTAGCAAAGAATAGCTGTGGATAATTAAAATTTAGGGAAAATAGCATCATGTTAGATATCTCTCCCTTTTCTGTGAAATCCTCAACCATAACCTTGGGACCAGGGTCAGGGATTTACTTTTCTCCCTCTATCCCTGAAACTCTTTCTTTTTAAAATATATCTTTATTCATTTATTTTCAAGCAGAGAGGGACAGAGAAAAGACAGACAGAGAATGGACATACCAGGGCCTCTAGCTGCTGTAAATGAACTCAAGATGCTTGCACTACTGTGTGAATCTGGCTTTACTTGGGAACGGGGTAATAGAGCCCAGGTCCTTAGGCTTTAAGAGCAAGTGCCTTAACCACTTAGCCATCTCTCCAGCCCCCTGTAACTCTGTAGCACTGATCTAAGGCATGTCTTCCAGAAGATTCTCTCTCATGCAGTAGACATTTTGCTTTCTTTGTTTTTTAATCTCTACTCACGGTCAGAGTACAGTAGGCTAACATCCTGGGCTTCAGTTGATGTTAGTAAGCCAGAAAAAGTTTGAGCTGGGCTTTGAGACCTTGCTAACATAGTCCATCTCTCTTCACTGGCTTTCTCACAATTAGCAGTCTGATTCTTTTGAATGGACAGCCAGAAGTCTGTTAGTTTTTGCTGTAAAAAGATCCAGAACTGAAATTTTCAGGCTGGAGAAATGGCTTAGTGGCTAAGTGCTTGCCTGTGAAGCCTAAGGACCCTGGTTCGAGGCTCAGTTCCCCAGGACCCACGTTAGCCAGATGCACAAGCAGGCGCATGTGTCTGGAGTTCATTTACAGTGGCTGGAAGCCCTGGCGCACCCATTTTCTCTCTCTCTTTCTTTCTCTCTCTCTCTGACTCTTTCTCTCTCTGTTGCTATCAAATAAATAAGAATTAAAAAAAAAACAAAAAAAAAAGAAGTGAAATTTTCTATACCCAGAGGAAACAAGATTTACATTCCTTTTCATGACTTAAAATGCCTCTATAATAAGTGATGGTTATTGCTTTTCACCAAACCGTATTTTTTAAAGCTTTCTGCTCCTTTGAAACTGCCCAATAGCATCCATGTTCATTTTGTTGTTGTTTTGAGACAGGGTCTCATGTAAACCAAGCTGGCCTTGCATTCCCTATGAAACCCAGACTGGTCTTGAACTCTGATCCTCCTGTCTCCTCCTTCCCAGTGCTGGGGCTACAGGTCTGCACCACCATTTCTTGAGAGATACCCTTTAGATGCAGATTAGTTCAAGCACAAGAGCACAGTGTGACCAGCAATTAAGGGAGATGGTGAGTAGATATGACTCTATATAACTGGCATTGTTTTTTAAATATTGATTCATAATTCTATAATTCATATACTAGCCATTTTCCAATGAGCTTCATATCTTTTGCAGTATTAGCTTATTAAACCTTAACAAAAGTACTATGTATGTGTGTTATTGGTGGGTGTTTCTAGGTTTTTATCATTTTATTCAAAGAATTTAAAAAGTACGCACAGATATACACAAGATATTGTATTAGAGATGAAAGCAAAAATACAGATTGAGAGCGATTGTGATACAAGGAAGGCTACTTGAGTTAGACTGCCCAAGAGTAGTGAGTTACCGTTTAGGGCTTCTTTTCATGGGGTCTAGGGAAGGAGACACAGTAATCTAGGAGGTGTAGTTAGGTGGTTCTCTGTTTTCACTGACAGACTTGAGTTATATAAGTTTTCAATCTACTGCATGTGTCCCTTCCCATGATACATCTCATTTTAATCATCTATACACCCAATTATGCATAGGCATAAGATGATAAAAAGGAGATCATCCTTAAAAGTTCACTAAGGCTGGCCATGGTGGCACATGCCTTTAATCCCAGCTTTCAGGAGGTAGAGGTAGGATCGCTGTTTGAGGACAGCCTGAGACTACATAGTGAATTCCAGGTCAGCATGGGCTAGAGTGAAATCCTACCTCAAAAATAAAAAGTTCCCCTTAACATAGCTGCCACAGGGCTGGAGAAATGGTTTAACAGTTAAGGCACTTGCCTGTGAAGCCTAAGGACCCAGGTTCAGTTCCCTAAAACCCATGTAAGCCAGATACAAATGGTGGCACACACATCTGAAGTTGAAGTTCTTTGCAGTGGCTAGAGTCTCTGGTGTGCCAATTCCCTCTCCCCCTCACTCTCTCTGATACATATACATATATATATGAAGGGAGTATGTTTATTGCTCAAGCCAAGTGGTACCCCAAGTTGCTAAACTGTTTCTGTATGCTTGCCTATCTCATAAGGGCTGGGAAGATAGCTCAGTTGGTAAACTGGTAAACTGCTTGCCCTGAGTCAAAAGGACCTGAATTTAATCTTCACATGAGCACACTTCCACATGCGTCTGCATGCACACAAACACACACATACATTAAAAAAATTCTGTCTGTGTCCTCATAGGTGGGTGAAAGTCCTTATTTTGCAAATGAGGAAACTAAGCTTCCAAGTTTTACATGACTTATTTTTTTTTTTTGTTTATTGTTATTTATTTATTTGAGAGCAACAGACAGAGAGAGAAAGAGGCAGAGAGAGAGAGAGAAAGAATGGGCGCACCAGGGCCTCCTGCCACTGCAAATAAACTCCAGACACGTGCGCTCCCTTGTGCATCTGGCTAACGTGGGTCCTGGGGAATCGAGCCTCAAACCAGGGTCCTTAGACTTCATAGGCAAGCACTTAACCACTAAGCCATCTCTCCAGCCCTTAGGTTTCCAATTTTTGTAGATGACCAAGGTCCTGCTGGGATTTATACCTAAACTTTAGAAACATATTACCTGCCTTCCACTACCTATGTAATCCCCATCCACTCATACCCACCATCTGAATTACTTTTTCTTTTGGAACTTTCCACACTTTCAAAACCATATCATATTTTAGGCAGCAGGAGAAGACTTAGAGGCTATGGGAGATTAAGATTCTTAGAACAGCAGAGAATAAGTAAGGAAAGAGGACATTCAGATTTAGGAGGCTAAAGAACTCCACATTTTACCAAGAACAACAACAAAAAAACCTTATAAGGGTATTTGCAGAAAGATGCTTCATTAAGTGTTTTTGTAAAGATGACAGATAGAATAGTTTCGTAATGCCTCTCCTTGTCTCTGAATGAAGGGAGAGAGGTGACAGTTTGGATTTTTAGACAGAAGCTATCCAAATAACTCCTCCAAATATCTTTCAAAATTTGGAAAAATCAAGTAAATTGTTGACAATTTAAATGTTAATTATAGAAAAGTTATCAGTGTGTCATAAGTGTTCTCAGGCTTTATCTAAGGACAGGTTCACAGGAGACTTTATGGACATTTACACTCAAATTTTGTTGTCATTCTTCACAACATAACCGCAGGCTTTAAGCATCACTTTCCTAATACCTGCCACCCTCCCACCATTCATTAGTTTCTCCAGGAATCCACAGGAGCCAGGCAGCACATGCTCAGAACACTTCTCCACTTCCTTCTGTCTGGGTCTCTTGCTTCTGTCCACTACTTATAACCTACTAGTGGAAAGAACTGGGTCGTCAGAATTGCTGCAGTGTTTCTTTGGCAATGCTGCTCCCATACCTGTGTAACCTCATTGTCTCTCACGGTAGTGTGTTTTCTGCACAATGTTTGTTCTTTAAATGGGGCCTACATTAGGAACTTTTCTTGTTGTTGTGACAAATTACTGACAAAAGCAACTAACGATGGAAGGGGTTATTTCATCTTCCAGTTTGAGGGCGAGAAAGGCATGGCAGCTAGAAAATATTCTCCTCTAATATTGGGTTTTATCTCATAGGTAGTCTTGACTTCAGACTCCTAACTCTTTTTTGAAATTTTTATTTTTTTAAAATTTATTGAACAGACAGAAAATGAGGCACAGAGAAAGAGAGAGACAGAGAGAAAGGACAAACTAGGGCCTCTAGCCACTGCAAACAAACTCCAGATGCATATGCTACCTTGTGTATCTGGCGCTATGTGGGTCTTGGAGAATAAAACTTGGGTCCTTTGGCTTTGCAGGCAAGAGCCTTAACAGCTAAGTCATCATTCTAGTCCCTAACTTTATGTGTTCATTTGAGAGAAATTTTTTGAGAAAAAGCCAGACAGGGAGAGAACAAGAGTATAAGCATACCAGGACCTCCTCCTACTGCAAATGATTCCCAACACATGTTCCACTTTGTGCATCTGACTTTACGTGAGTATTGGGGAATAGAACCCAGGCCATCAGGCTTTGCAAAAAAGTGGCTTTAACTGCTCAGCCATCTCTCCACCCCTTCAATATTAGTTTTAATAATTTTTAATTTTCTTATGGAATAATTCATTTTGTATGTGATGGAGAGTTTCATGTGCACCGCATGTGTGTGTGTGTGTGTGTGTGTGTGTGTGTTTGTCACGGTCTCTTGATTCTACAAACAAATTCCCAGCCAACTTTACATGGGTGGCTGGGGAATTGAACCTAGGCCAATAGGCTTTGTAAGCAAGTGTCTTTAACTGCTAAGCCATCTCCCTGGTCCCTGGATCTTTTTTTTCTTTTGTTTTTTTGAGGTAGGGTCTCATTCTGGTCCAGGCTGACCTGGAATTAACTACGTAGTCTCAGGGTGGCCTCGAACTCTCGGCGATCCTCTTACCTCTGCCTCCCAAAAGCTGGGATTAAAGGTCTCTGGATCTTTAATTTTATTGACTATAAGAATGTGGTAGAAGTATGGTTGCTTAATTTCTTTTGTTTTAAACAGCACTGTCCTATGTAGCTTCTTGTTAGTACCATAGGAAAGCAGAGACCTGGAGCAAAAGCTATTTTCCACAGAATTTTCAAGACTGTTGAGTGAGAAGCCCTGCTGTGAGTCTCAGGCACCACGGGGGTACACAGAGAGGCCCTGTGATGGGTGGTCTGGGCTGTTACAATCACCATGAAACAAATCACCATGAAAACAAATTTCTAGGCATGTCTGTGAAGGATTTTCTAGATCAGGTTATTGAAGAAGGAAGCCCCACCTTAACTGTAGGCAGCACCATACCTTACACGAAGGTCCTGGACTGTATAAAAAGGAGAAAGTTGCTGAGCACAAGCAGTTCATCACTCTGCTTCCTGCCTGTGCATGCCATGTGACTAGCTGCTTCATCTCCTGCTGCCATGCCTTCCTCATCCTCAAACTGTGAGCTGCAATAGTCCCAGGCTTGCCTCAAACTCTGGGATCCTCCCACTTCTGCCTCCCAAGTGTTGGGATTAAAGCCGTGTGCCTCCACACTTGGCTTGGACTCTTAGTTACATCCTTTATTTTCATCTACATCATGCCTCAATGTTTTCTTTATGGTTTAACATTGGATGCATGTGCAATTTATTTAATGGCAATTTTGTCCTTTAGGGAAAATGATCATTTCTTTAAGATGCTGCACTCTCCAGTGCTGTTCTAAGAAATGGCCCCTGCTATGTGACCTGGGCTTCATGAGCTAATGAAGATCACTTCAGAAGAGATGCTTAGAGATAAATGTTCACATACTGATAATTTCTGTAAAATCTGTTTTTATGATAATTGTAATTAAATTTTATGTATTTATGGTTTTTCAAAGTAGGGTCTCCCTCTAGCCCAGGCTAACCTGGAATTCACTCTGTAGTCTCAGGGTGGCCTTGAACTCATAAAGATCCTTCTACCTCTGCCTCCCAAGTGCTGGGATTAAAGGCCTGCCCTATCAAGCCCAGCTCTGTTATTTCCTTTTTTTGTTTGTTTGTTTGTTTGTTTGTTTTTGTTTTTGTTTTTTTGAGATAGAGTCTCATCACTCTATCCCAGGCTGACCCAGAATTCACTGCGTAGTCTCAGGGTGGCCTCAAACTCATGGCAATCCTCCCATCTCTGCCTCACGAGTGCTGAGATTAAAGGTGTGTGCCATCACACCCAGCTCGCTTGCTCTCTCTCTCTCTCTCTCTCTCTCTCTCTCTCTTTCAATTTTTTTATTTATTTGAGAGAGACAGAAAGAAAGAGAGAGAGAATGGGTGCACTAGGGCCACAAACCTCTGCAAATGAACTCCAGATGCATGTGCCACCTTGTGCATCTGACTTATGTGGGTCCTGAGAAATCGAGTCTGGGTCCTTTGGCTTTGCAAGCAAGTGCCTAAACCATTAAGCCATCTCTCCAGCCCTGCAATTAAATTTGAAACTGCTTTAATGTTTACTTCTATAAAATTAACAACATAGTTCTTTTTCAGATTCCTTTTAAAAAGAAGAATTTTAATCATTATGTTAAATATTTCTCCTACCTTATCTCCATAATAACTAATACCCTTTTTAGTGAAATAGTGGTGACAGTAACAGGTAAAGGGAAAATGAATCAAATGAAGATACAGACAGTCCTCTCTTAATTTATTTTCGGCCACACTCTAGTTGGTCACACAAAGGTAGCTGGGGTCTATAGCCAGTATTTAAGTAAGACACCTCATTGCCCCACTCTCTTTTAGACAAAAATAACAAATAGAAAAGTACAGCAAGATTTTGTACATATACATGCTAACATATAGGTTTAATTTTTGCATTAATTATGATTGGTACTAATTAGTATCAGACATGATTACCACTAATATCCATTGATATGGATCCTGTTGTCAGTATCATTGAAATACTTGGGGTGAGAATTCAGTCCATATTGAGTTCAAGGCAGCAATTCAAACTGCTCTTTTTTTATCAGTCATCAACAAATGGAACAGATGCAGTATTTTGTTGACAGATAATATTCAGTGGTATATTGGATCTTGAGCTAGAAACACTGGTGAATATTAAAGTCATAAATAATTCAGTCCTTTGTAGCATCAGTGTATGACCTTAAAAAAAAAAACCCCGTTCAATCTGGAGCCACTGTAATGGTCCAGAGTTCGGCAAGGCCAAATCATACCCTGCCATATATAGTAACAGACTATAATATAGAGTTTCAACAAAGAAAATACAGTTAGCATAATAATGAGGCATTAGCTGAAATGCACACAGAGTTGTTGACCTGAAACAAAAAATCCACAGAAAGGATGTGTTCTCAAGGATGCTGACAAAGTAATTAAGATAGCTAGAGAAAGAGAGCTCACTTAAAACTGGGCAAGTTATAAGTCCTGTCTTAGTCACTTAACCCCTAGCTTACACTCTCTGACCCTTATAGGCCATCCTGGTGTGCAGTTATTCAATAGAATAAATTCAGAGCTTTGACAAATGTAACTCCCTGCTCCTGCCACAAGCACCCTTACACTCCAGCACCCACCTGCATGATTACCATCCCATGCAAATGTCTTCTCCTCCTTGGTGGCTTGTTACTCATGCCCTCTGCCCCACGCATCACTTCTCTGAATCCTCACCTCATTTACCCAGATGTATCTGCTGCCTCCTGCCTATATTTTGTGCAAGCCACTTTGTAGATCTATTTTTTATGTTTCTCACAATACCACACTGATATCATTAATGTGTTCCTGCATTCATCTCTGAGGTCTGAAGGGACTGACATTATTCCATCCTTTTATCAGTTAGCTTGGTGTGGCCTGGGGAGTTAGAGACCACTGTCTCCTCTATGTGTTCTGTTGTATTTTCCAGACATGATCTCACTATGTAGCCCATGTTCACCTAAGCTTACTATTCTCCCATTTGAGCCTCTTGAGGATCACATGGGTGCATCACCACACCAGCAAGAGCTCTGTTGTCCAGACCTGGGGTGCATCACCATGCCAGCAAGAGCTCTGTTGCCTAGACCTGGGGTGCATCACCACGCCAGCAAGAGCTCTGTTGCCTGGACCTGGGGTGCATCACCACACCAGCAAGAGCTCTGTTGTCCAGACCTGGGGTGCATCACCATGCCAGCAAGAGCTCTGTTGTCTAGACCTGGGGTGCATCACCACGCCAGCAAGAGCTCTGTTGCTTAGACCTGGGGTGCATCACCATGCCAGCAAGAGCTCTGTTGTCCAGACCTGGGGTGCATCACCACACCAGCAAGAGCTCTGTTGCCTAGACCTGGGGTGCATCACCACACCAGCAAGAGCTCTGTTGCCTAGACCTGGGGTGCATCACCACGCCAGCAAGAGCTCTGTTCCTGGACCTGGGGTGCATCACCATGCCAGCAAGAGCTCTGTTGTCTGGACCTGGGGTGCATCACCATGCCAGCAAGAGCTCTGTTGTCTAGACCTGGGGTGCATCACCACGCCAGCAAGAGCTCTGTTGCTTAGACCTGGGGTGCATCACCACACCAGCAAGAGCTCTGTTGTCCAGACCTGGGGTGCATCACCACACCAGCAAGAGCTCTGTTGCCTAGACCTGGGGTGCATCACCACACCAGCAAGAGCTCTGTTGCCTAGACCTGGGGTGCATCACCACGCCAGCAAGAGCTCTGTTCCTGGACCTGGGGTGCATCACCATGCCAGCAAGAGCTCTGTTGTCTGGACCTGGGGTGCATCACCATGCCAGCAAAAGCTCTGTTGTCTGGACCTGGGGTGCATCACCATGCCAGCAAGAGCTCTGTCGTCTGGACCTTCTGCTAGAGCTGCTGTGGAGATTAAATGAGACTAAATTTTTTCATTTCTGTTAGATAGCAATCAACTCAAGCTCCTGCTACTCCCAAATGTAATAAATCTATTCATCTAATTAACTTGATGCTTACTCTATGTTAGATTAGGATAATATTAATTTAGTAATAATATTTATCCTTTTAAAATTAAAAGAAGTTTATATACTTATATTAGTCAAAAAATCTCCAATGCATCATGGAAAACAGATAAAAATTATTAAAAATATGGGCTGCAGAGATGACTCAGGAACCAAAGGTGCTTGATTGCAAAGCCTGGGTTCTATTCACCAGTACTTACGTAAAGCCAGATGCACAAAGTGGTGATGCATCTGGAGTTCATTTGCAGTGGCAAGAGGCCCTGTGTGCCCATACTCTCTCTGTCTGCCTCCTTCTTTGCTGGTAAATAAATAAGAATATTTAACAAATAAAAATTCCAAAAAAATATTATTTATGTCATTACCTTCATCTCTCTCAGGGCATTCTGAAAGTGTCAGAATGATCACCAGCACCATGATAGTTATGAATCATACTAAATTCCCTTGCTATGTTTATTGATGTAAAAGTACATTTAAATTAATATGCTAAAATCCAGATAGGAAAGGGGATATATTACAGCAAATATTTATATATTGTATTATCTATAAAAGTTCAAAATATTTTTAATGATTTAATATTTTTAGAGATAGTGATTAATGGTAAAGAAATAACCATGGTAAAATAGTTTTTGATTGTGTTTTCTTAATATTAGCAGCATTACACTTAAGCCTTACTAAAAGTGAAAGCCACTAATTCCAAAATATCTACAGACTCACATGAAACATAAAAGCCACAAACTATGTGAACTGCACCACCCACAGAAGGGTATGGAAACTTCATGTGGAATCTGATGGCGCCAGCTGGAGTGCCAGGAGCCAAGATGTTTTGCCTGAAAACCACTTGTACTGAGGAAGAATTTAGCCTGGATAACTGACCGATAATAAATTAACCTCATTCATGGCCCTGGACAGCAATAGTGAGCTGACAACTGCCTGAAGTCGTCCTGAATGCAGGGCAGTGGATGAAGGAAGAGCCGACGTCTGTGAGAACAGAAAAGTCACCAGTCCTTCCCAGGGGAGCTGCAGGGTATTTCAGAAATACTGAAAAAATGAACTTTGTCCCTTTCTTCCAAGCTAACTTCTTTGTCTTAAATTGGAAGTATACCCCACTTTTTCAGAGAAAAAGGCAGAGAATCTCTAAGAACCTCTACTACTGTTTAAAAACAGTATTCAGGGTGGGAGGTGGGGATGCATAATAACACAGTCCAGCATTTTCCTCCACTGTCAATGTTATCCATCACTTCTTGTGCTTAAGGTCTTTGCGGAAATGTCAAGCAAATAGCCAGTATGGTGTTGCCTCCAAGTACATGTTCTATCTACAAATAGTAGAGGGGTTTGATCCTTAGTATATATAAACTGTAAGCCTTTTAAAATTCAAGGCTCTTAGGAAAGCCTAAGTAAATTCAGTCATTTTGAAATTTAGACCTTCCAGCAGATGATAGCTTAAACACTAATTATTCTGCTTTTAACTAAGTAAAATGAGATTTCCTAGTAAGTATTAACAAGTAGAATTCAATATAAATGTGGCTAAAATGTAAAGAGATTGACAAGGCCTTGATTTGCTAATCATTTTTGTTCCTCAGATCTGAAACTATTTAGTATCATCTTATGTTCTTCTTGCAGCATTGGATGGGTATTTCTTTAACCTTCATTTTAATGAAGAAATCTATCTATATATGGGGGCAAGTCAGACAACTGTTTCTGGTAATTTGCTATTGTTTTTTTTTTTTAAATTTTTATTTATTTATTTGAGAGCGATAGACACAGAGAGAAAGACAGAGAGAGGGAGAGAGAGAGAATGGGCGCGCCAGGGCTTCCAGCTTCTGCAAACGAACTCCAGACACGTGCGCCCCCTTGTGCATCTGGCTAACGTGGGACCTGGGGAACCGAGCCTTGAACCGGGGTCCTTAGGCTTCACAGGCAAGCGCTTAACCGCTAGGCCATCTCTCCAGCCCTTGCTATTGTTTTAAGACAGTGTCTTGCTATGTAGCCCTGGCCGGCTTTGAGCTTGCAGTGATCTACCTACCTCAGCCTTTCCAGTGCTGGGACTGCAGATGTGTGCCTGCTTCTGTGCATGATTTTGAATATGTTAAAGGATAACTCCAGGATCCTGAGCAAATCAGGTCACTAAAATGTATTAGATGTCAACCAGTCACCCTGGCCACGTACTACATTATGAAGTACACAAAGTGTGTGTGTGTGTGTGTGTGTGTGTGTGTGTGTGTGCGCGCGCGTGCGCGCACATGTATGTATTTGTATATGCATTGTGTCAGAACAACCTCAGGTGTCATTCTTCAGGTGTCATCTTTTCTTGTTTGTTTTATTTTGTTCGAGGTCGAGTCTCGCTCTGGTCCAGGCTGACCTGGAATTCACTATGTGGTCTTAGGCTGGCCTTGAATTCACAGCAATCCTTGGCCTCCCAAGTGCTGGGATTAAAGGTGTGCGCCCCCATGCCCAGCCCATCTACCTTTTTTTGAAGCAGGGTCTCTCACTGGCCTGGAGCTCATCAAGTAGGCTAGAGAGCCCCACTTGTCTCTGCTTGCATGCACTGGGATTATAAGCACTTGCCAGTATACTTGTCTTTTTAAAAAATATTTTATTTTTATTTATTTATTTGATAGACATACATAGAGAAAGAAGGGGAGATAGAGAATGAGCATACCAGGGCCTCCAGTTGTCACAAACTTCAAACACATATGCTACCCTGTGCCTCTGGCTTATGTGGTTCCTGGAGAATCGAACCTTGGTCCACTTTACCAACTGAGCTATCTTTGTAATATCTATAGGTACCTCCAGGTAGTATTAAGTTAGGGCTCACTAGAGTAGTTGCAGGAATATGGCAGGTGTGATCAATAAATGCTGATCTCAGTGAAGAAAATATATTCAGGCTAGATGTGGTGGCACACGTCTTTAGTCCCAGCACTTGGGAGGTTAAAGTAGGAGGATAACTGTGAGTTTAAGGCCAGCCTGAGACTACATAATGAATTCCAGGTCAGCCTGGGCTAGAGTGCAACCCTACCTCAAAAAAGAACATAGGGGCTAGAGAGATGGCTTAGTGGTTAAGCACTTGCCTGTGAAGCCTAAGCACCCCGGTTTGAGGCTTGATTCCCCAGGACCCACATTAGCCAGATGCACAAGGGGGAGCACGCGTCTGGAGTTTGTTTGCAGTGGCTGGAGAACCTGGTGCGCCCATTCTCTCTCCCTCTATCTGTCTTTCTTTCTATGTCTGTCGCTCTCAAATAAATAAATAAAAATAAACAAAACAATTTAAAAACATAAGAAAAATTCAGGGGCATAAAATCAAAAGCTTATCAAGAAGTAGAAATAATGCCAGGATTTCTTTTCTAGATCCCAACTGTCAGTCATAGCCTCCAATTTCCCCACTCTTACTTAAGCCACTCTATTTTAGCCCAATTACTTCATTGCAACTGCTCTTATCAAGGTCACCGCAGACCTGCACATTGCCAATCTAGTGCTCAATCTTCCCTCGCCATTTTGCCCTGTCAGTATTAACACTGAGCAGAGATGAGGCCATTTTTCTCTCTGATCCTCGTTCTTCAAGTGGCCTGCAAGACACCATATTCTTATGATTTTTTCCCCTGTAAGACAGGCAACAATGTCACAGAAACTAACCCCTTGGAAATAGTTAAGAGTGTGTGTACGTGTGTGTGTGTGTGTGTGTGTGTGTGTGTGTGTGTGTGTGTGTTTAGGGAGGCATTCTTTGTTGATTCTGTGTCATCCAAGGTGCCCAAGGTTCCATGTTCTGAAGGTTTGGAGCATTATAAAAGTCTCTGTGCCAAACTAGACAAACATAAACAAAGCAGACACAGAAACCTAGCTTGAGATGAAATTGGCACATATAATTCTGATGGTAAGTCTCTTACCTAATATCTCTTATGAATTCCTTCCCTGCAAAAGGGGATAATTATCTTAATTGCAAATATTGGGCATGCAGCCTGGGGCCAAAAAGTGATTAGCTATTGTCACCTCATCTGCAGACCATATGTTCCCTGTGCTGTGAGACAAAAAGCCAACATAAAAGCCTTCAAATTGAGTCTGGACAAGTGAAGAAGAAACTGAAGATAGTAACTAAGAGCAGCAATTCCTTGTCCTAATTCTCAGATGAAAGACTCAAACTTCTCCAGATTGACTCTTTCAACAATAAACTCATGAGTACAGATTTGGAGTAAACAAATATTGAAATAAAACCCATGGCTAAAGAAATATTAGGGGCTGGAGAGATGGCTTAGTGGTTAAGAAACTTGCCTGCGAAGCCTAAGGACCCAGGTTCAATTCTCCAGGCCCCATCCACATAAGCCAGATGCATCTGGAGTTTGCTTGAAGTGGCTAAGGCCCTGGAGCACTCATTCTCTCTCTCCCTCCATCTGTCTGTCTCTAATAAATAAAAAAAAGAAAAAAAATTAAAAAATAAACCTTAGGCTTACTCAGCCAATATTGGTAATCACTCAGCCTCTAGGTTCAAGTAATCCCTAGACTGCCTTTCAGTGAGTGATGTCTTGGTAAATGGCAAAATTGGCTATCAGGTGGGGTTTCCTTGTTTGACTCTATTTGCTGATTTCTGTGGCATAAATTCTCCCACCACGGCCCTTTCTTGTTACTATCTGTGCCACTGAATGGAGAGTTCAGAAGAGTTACACACAATTAGCCCTCACACTCCTGTATCCTCTGCCCCAACCAGAAGTGGGACGCTAAAGAACTACAGCAGAGCTTCTCTAGTGCTTGACATCCACGGAGAATGCTAGATTTGGGAGGTCTTCCCAGCAGAGGACTAGAGGCAGACACATTATCTGTCCACTGGTTTTCTTTACTGCCCAGACCAAAGGTTTTTCTACAGTATATACTACTGAGTCATTGACCACTTTGAGCTATTTCCCATTTTATCATCTTCTCTATAAGAGTTTTAAATGGATATTGGCCCATTTTAACCCATTGAAAACCAATTAGTTATTCAAAATCATATATTTTGAATGAGGGTGATAGGTCACTTATCCATAGGTTACCAAACATGAGAGGTATATCTATATCTATCTGAAAATATGCATATTCCATAGATCCTAGATTTAGAGCTAGAGGTAGTAACAGGAATAGATGCTGAGTTGTCTCTGCATCAGAGAGGATGTAGGTGCATGTGAATGTGTCATTGTGAGCTGGGCATGGGGGTGCACACCTTTAATCCTAGTACTGCAGAGGCTGAGGTAAAAGGATCACCATGAGCTCAAAGCCAGCCTGGAGATACAGAGCTACCTTGGGAAAACAAAACAAAAGGGTCATTATGTGTTTAGGATGAAAAGCTCAGCTAATCAAGTGTAAAGAAAATCTAGGATATCTGGAGTAAGAGTTAGAAATGTTTTCTCTTTTTTCCTAGTTTTGCCATGAGTTTGTGTATTAAAATGATGTCCCACAACAGGCAACATAGTTGAAAGAAATATCTGACTTGTTTCAGTCCCTAAATCAAATCAAGCCAAACCTAAAGAAATCTGTAGCATAAGGCAATCCTGCTTCAGCCCATTTGATCTGATTTTCTACTTCCTACCAGTTGAGTACTTCTCTGCAGATTTCAAACCAAAAACAAAAAAATTCAATAGATTAGAGAAGTTTCATTCTTTAATATAATACACTTCATCAAATTCCCTTAGCCACAATCTACTTTTTTAGTTAAAGAGAATGATACTGTTTCATTTTAAAAATCACACATAAATAACATTTAAGAAAGACAAAATACTGATTAATTTTTTTAATATTTTTTTTAATTTTATTTATTTATTTATTTGAGAGTGACAGACACAGAGAGAAAGACAGATAAGAGGGAGAGAGAGAATGGGTGCGCCAGGGCTTCCAGCCTCTGCAAACGAACTCCAGACGCGTGCGCCCCCTTGTGCATCTGGCTAACGTGGGACCTGGGGAACCGAGCCTTGAACCGGGGTCCTTAGGCTTCACAGGCAAGCACTTAACCGCTAAGCCATCTCTCCAGCCCAAAATACTGATTAATTTATTTCCCAACTGAAGCCTTTTGTAAAACCACAGAAATTAATGCATGAAATAAACACTGACATATTTCATGTTTACCAAGTTAGACTGAGAAATTGAAAATTTTTTTTTCCACAGTAACTGGTTTCTGTGACAATGTCCCAGCCCTGTCATCTTATGATCAAAAATTCTACTGCCATCAAATGTTTATTTCTACTGTGTTCTATTCAATTTTGTTTGATTCTAAGAGTCATTTTTGTTACTACAGAAATCAAGATAATAAAAATGTCATATAATTAAATAAGTTACATTGTCAAATATGAGAATGAAACCCTCCACTAAAATATCCCTTTCTCCACACATAGGAATATTTTCAACCAGTTTCTGTCACTGTGTCCTTCAAAGGTGATTGTACTGGTCACTAGCATTTTGTCAAATGATTCCAATAATATTAATCACATCTTTTAAAACCATTATTTAACAAAATAGTCTTGGAGCTAGGGAAATGGCTCAGTAGATAAAGTACCTAGTGTGTAAGCATGAATACCTGACCCTTGGAACCCACATGCAAACTGGACATTATGGCAGACATCTGTTAATTCCAGTGCACCTGTGGCAAGAAGAGACACAGAGAGAGGAGAATCGCCCGAAGCTGTTGCGCTGGCTAGCCTGGCCAGTGCAGGCATGAGCAATATGAATGAGAGAACTTGCTACAAACAAGGTGAAAGGCAAGGACAGACATTTAAAATTATCCTCTGACTTCCACATGCAAGCTACAGCATGCACCTGCCCACAGTCACATACGAACACACACATATGCCAAAAATAGACTTGAAAAGACAAATTTGATTATGACAGAGCTTCTTTTTTATATTAAAGATGATCAATTGCTTGGCAGGTTAGGCACTTGCCTGTAAAGCCAAAGGACCCAAGCTCAATCCCCAGGACCCTTGAAAGCACAAGGTGGCGCATGTGCCTGGAGTTCATTTGCAGCAGCTGGAGGCCCAATGCTCATTCTCTCTCTCTCTCTCTCTCTCTGCCTCTTTTTCTCTCTCAAATAAATAAATAATAATAAAATTTAAAAAAAATTTGGTTATTTGAAGTAGGGTCTTGCTGTAGCTCAGGCTGACCTGGAATTCACTATGTAGTCTCAGGGTGGCCTCAAATTCACGGTGATCCTCCTACCCCTGTCTCCTGAGTACTGGGTTTAGAAGTGTGTGCCACCATGCATGCTTAATAAAAATATGTTTTAAAAGATTAAATATCATTTGATATAGGTAATTGCAATCCACATATAAATTGCATACCTGTCCTTACATTTAACAACCTATAACATAAAAATATATTGATCTTTCATTGAATAAGCATGCTACAATTTCTTTTTTTTAAATATTTTGTTTTTACTTATTGAGTTATTTGACAGAGAGAGAATGGGTGTGCCAGGGCCTCCAACCACTGCAGATGAACTCCAGACACATGCACCCCCTTGTGTATCTGGCTAACGTGGATCCTGGGGATTCAAACCTGGGTCCTTTGACTTTTCAGGCAAACACTTTAACCACTAAGCCATCCCTCCAGTCCTACATTTTCTTTTATTCTTTTCTAAACAATATGTTTCTTTAACATTTCATGTTCTCATTGTTACATTCACAGGAAGCATAAATAGTCACTTAATGGGCTATGGGAATACAGGGGCATTTGTTATTAATCTGCTGTACAGGAGCTAGGCTAGTATTCACTCAGAGCACAGAGGACCCTTCCCAGAGAACTGATCAAATCAAGTAAAAGACCTTTAGTTTCTTCTCCTAGAAATAGATGTTGATGTTTGTCTAATGGTTATTAAGCTTACATTGGTTCAGTCTCTTCTTCCTGTGCCTTATAACAATAAAAATGTTTACTCTTGTGCCATTATGTATTGAAAGCATGTAACTTGTTTGATTTTACAGGACTCACACTCAAGAGACAGTCTTAAATCTCAGAAGAGACCTGGGACTTTAGAACAGTCTTAAATTGGTAAAGATTATGGGGACCTTTAAAGTTGGACTGAACACAATTTACAATTTGAGACTGATACTGGGAGCCAGGGGCAAAATGTAAATGTGGCAGTTTGAATGTTTGCCTCCCAATAGACTAAGATGTTTTATTAAAGCTTATAGCTTGTCTCCAGCTACCTGGTTGAAAGAGGTGTCAGAGAGGATGGAGCCTGGGGTTCAGGCCTAAATTGTGTTGTAATTTCTACCCTAAAGTTATGCAGAGCACTTGAGCATTCCCTGCTGTTTTGCCATCAGTTTTGTGCTTCCTTCCTTGTGAGGCTGTGTGGGGCTTTGTCTCTCTCTGTGTTTGGATCTTTGGAAGGGAACTAGCTTCTTCCACCATTATGGAACTTCCCCTGGGTATGTAAGCTGAAATAAACCCCTTCTTCCCATATATTGTGTCTAGTTTGGAAGTTCATCTCAGCAGCATGGAGCTGACTGCAACCCTGGGATCACAGATTCAGCACATCAGATAACATGTCTAGTGTGGAAACAGCTATATGAGCTTTTATAGACACCGAACAAAAGAAAGGCATGGACCAAGCCATATTCTATGTACTTTGGTGAGAACACTAGGTAGACAGGCTACAGCAGAGCTGAGGCCCCTGCTATAAAATGTTACATATCATCTGATGGATTTTTAGTTTTCAGGTTGATGGAAGCTACTGGTCTGTTAATACATTTTAAAGGTTTTGCCTAATAGCCATAGGGTGTTAGGTCAGACACTGAGAGGAGTCATTCATTGGTTGTTATTAAGCGGTTTAAAAGATAGCTCAGGATGGGTGTGGAGAGATGGTAAAGGTGCTTACCACAGAGCATGAAGACCTGAAGAAAGTCGTTTGCCCTGTGTTGATTCCCTTGCACCCACAGACACAGCTGAGTACGGCTATACCACCATAGCCCTACCAGCCCAGCCCAGCCCTGTGCAGAGCTGAGAATGGAGCATATCTGGCACTTGCTGGTTAGCCAGACTGACTGATAGAAAAAAGATAGCAGGTCTAGGTTCCGTGAGAGACTCCATCTCAAGGAAAAAAACAAAAGTGATAAAAGGGGCTGGAGAGATGGCTTAGCAGGTTAAGGCACTTGCCTGTGAAGCCTAAGGACCCAGGATTGATTCTCCAGATCCCACGTAAGCCAGATGCACAAGGTGACATATATGTCTGGAATTTGTTTCCAGTAGCTGGCATGCCCATTCTCTCTCTCCCTCTCTCTGTGTCTAATAAAAAAAAAAATTTAAGTGATAAAGGAAGACACCTGACATTCTTCTCTGGCCCCTACACATAGAAGGACACATGGGCACGCTCATCTGCTCACACAGGAGCAAATACCCCCCCCCCCAGTACACACACGTATGTGTGCATAGAAACCCACCAAAAATACCTTAAGAGAACTTGGCTCTGCATGTGTAAAATTCCAGCTTTCTACAATCATGATGTTCTGTTTCATCAGCCCTGTAGAATCTTTAACATAGGTGTAGCTTTTTTTCCCCCAGGAACATCAGTTCACACTTTCTAACTAATGAAGGATTTGGGGTCAAGGAAAGGATTAAATTTCATAAAGATGCAGGAGATACTAGGCTCACACACCCCAACTTTTGAGTTCCTATGAGTATTAGCAAAGAGTTGAAAAACATGGTTTCTAAGAAGGATAAATTATGAATTTTGAAGTTTATTTTCAGGAGAATTATGATCCATGGGGAAGGCTACCTGAAAGGCTCAAGCAAGAACAGAATTCTCATTTCTGGGCAAGAAAGGAGGAGGGGAGATGGAAAAGGCCGCTGGAAAAGGCCCACAGAAGTGGAGGGCAAAGCATGAGAGCCCAACCCAAGTGGTGCCTTCACCTCCACACTCACATGGGTGATTAGAAAAGGCTAAGAGAAAGTAAAAGACTCAGAGATCCCACATACAGCGAAACAAAAAGGCATCCAGAAACAAAATGCATGCCACAAGCAAGCAGGAAAATACCCATGCAAAAGAAAATCCTCCCCTTTCTCAGCTTGGCTGGAAAGCAGGAGAGAGACATATTCAGATGGAACCAGAGGATGAAGAGCAAGAAGAAAAAAAAAAATTGCACATGTCATCAGAGCTCCTTCATATGGATCAAACATCTAATTTATATTTATTTTATCTATTGATTTACTTCATTTGAAAGAGAGAAAGGGGCAGATAGAAAGAGAAAATGGGTGCACCAGGGCCTCCAACCACTGCAAACTCCAGATGCATGCGCTACCTAGTGCATCTGGTTTACGTGGGTTCTAGGGAAATGACCTGGGTCATTGGGCTTCACAGGCAAACACCTTAACTGCTAAGCCATCTCTCCAGCCCCCAAACATTCAGTTAAAATGATCCACATCATCAGACTCAGGTTTGGAAGGGAGAGACTGGATTGATTGGTGGGTTCAGGAGGCTGACTCATGAAGGCCTAGCCCACCCAGGTGTGCTAACCTGAGGAAGAGGCAGAAACTTGCTGAGGAATTACTTGAAGCTGTTTTGGATGAGACTGGATCAGATGCAGCTTTTAGTCTTGCCAGGACAGGCAAGGTGGCATCCATGTTCTGTCTAAGTCTCTGTCTGACTGCTTATAAAAAGCTACCTTGGCTAGAGAGATGGCTTAGTGGTGAAGGCACTTGCCTCCAAAGCCCAAGGACTCAGATTTGATTCTCCAGGACCCACTTAAGCCAAATGCATAAGGTGGTGCATGGGTCTGGAGCTCATTTGCAGCAGCTGGAGGCCCTGGTGTGCCATTTTCTCTCTCTCTCCCTATCTGCCCCCCTCTCAAAAATAAATAAATAAATAAATATAAAAACAAATGTTTTGTGGAGCCTTAAAAAAATAACAGCTATCTTGTTCCTGTTCTTCCTTCATTACTAATTATTTTAAGTAATTTTGTATTTATCTTCTTAAAGAAGCTTCCTTTTGCTCAACTCCCAAAACATATCACTTTCAGTACACATAAAACCTAGACCAGCATAAACCTCAAAAATATCATTACAATTGATCAAAATGCAAAATAATATATATTAATAATGCATGTAATCATTAGGTGATTTTCCAAATACCTAGATGACTTGCTGAATTGTATTTTTTAAAAAAAATCTTAGAACATTCAGTGTCAGACAGCCCTAATCAATAACTGGCATTTCAAGTACAAGCATACAAGAATCTGATCTGCAGCCTCCATCAATTCCCCGGGTAGTGAACGCTCATTTGTTTGAGGTTCCGTCCCACTAAAAATTAAAGAAAGTTTTAAATTGCTCTGGTTATCCTGGGAAATCATTTCCGGCTCCTTGCTTCCTCATCACATGGCTCTTCTCATCTAAACACAGCAAGCTCTTCCTTTACATTTTTATGCAATAACTTTTGGCTAAGCATATAACAGTCACTATCAATTTCTCACCAGTTTTCTGAACATTCCTAAGTCGAAATTATTTTAGAGTAGTTATTCATGGGGCTTGCAAGTTGAAATGAAAAAGCACTGAAAATCAATTTCATTATAAGCTTTGAAGTAAAGGGATGTTGCCTCAAAAAAACTTGATGGGTTGGTAGGTGGTATTTGCTTATTTTATTCTGGAATGCTATAGCACAGCAGCTTTTAAACCATTGAAAAACCCAGCTGGTGATTTTCTGAATACATTCCCTGTGCATAATCAGGGAAGTCTCAGCTTGACTGGGTGTTTGTACAGAATTCACTGAAAAGAATACATCTGTATTATTTCATGGTGGTGACTTCATTTATAACATTATGCACTTCTCCTCTCATGGTGGCTGCTTCAGTTAACGACCCTGTTCCATGGCAGGTTGGATATTTTCCCCAGTGGGTATCTATACAGTGAGACTAACAAACAATTCTCAAAACCCAGAGGACAGTTCAAAACTAGAAGTTTACACTATTTAACAGGCCAAAAGCTTAAGGTTTAAAGCTATGAATACCCAAACAATGTGATGTGGAATAGCATTGAAACTCAAAAATTGTAACACTCGAGAGTGTTAGTGGCCTATGACTTGTGTAAGAAACCAGATCTCTCGCTTGTCCTGTTCACCCAAACTACGGAAAAGTGGCAAGGACAAAATGAACTCTCAAGTAGACCAAATTTAATTTTGGTGCCACTGGAGAATATATGAGTGGAAATTGCAAAGAAACAGTTCCTGAAGTTCCCTGGCGATCATCTGCCTCCCTTCAGAAGGCACCTGGCTGGTTGACTCTGTAACCTCTGTTTCCCCTCCCTGCAGCACTGCACAAGGCAGATCCTGGGAGAATTTCCTGTACAGGTACCCCCTTCAAGTTCAACAGTGTCATTATTTTGGGGGGACTAGGATATTCAGGAGCAAACAGAAGGTTGTGAACTAGCTGTGGATGCTGTAACTTTAGGCTTCAGCATGTTCCACCTGCACTCAGTGGGGCGTGTGCATCCTGAACAACTACAAGACCCTTTTGTAAATGACATGATGTGACAATGACAGAAGGTTAGCCCCCCCCCACCCCTGCTGGCAGTGGATGGCAGGATTTAGCAGGAGAATGAAGGCATGCACACTCCTCTCTAGCCCTTAGCCAACAGAAGACTCCTACTTTCTCTTATTCTTTGATTAAGCATCAGTGGTGGCAAGAATAGTTTTAGACTACTGAAGAGGATGATGATAAGGATCCAACCAACATTTAGTGTAGCTCAGCTGGGTGTGGTGGCACACGCCTTTAACCCCAACACTCGGGGGGTGGGATTAGGAGGATCACCGTGAGTTCGAGGCCACCCTGAGACTACAGAGTGAATTCCAGGTCAGCCTGGACCAGAGTGAGACCCCACCTTGAAAAACCAAAAAAAAAAAAAAAAAAAAAAATTACCCAAGATCTCATGCCCAACTACAGTACAATCAGGTGATCAGATTGCTGATCAAAGTGAAGGTTGCCAGACGCAGTGGTCCATGCCTTTCAACCCAGCACTAGAGCACTCAGGAGGCAGAGGTAAAAGGATCACTGGGGAAAAGGCTAGCCTGGAACTACAGTGAGGTCCAGTTCAGCCTGGGCTAGACTATAAGAAAGCTTGCATGTTCCAGTGCCTGTAGGAGCCAGCAGGAAACCTGACTGAGTCAGACATGACATCGCTAAGGATAGCAATGACATGAGAGCCATGAGAAGTGGCTTATGTCACATGGAGTCAGAGACAGGAGAAATGCTGCAGCTGTAGCAGACTCTATCTGTCCTATCCAAAGATAGCAATGCTCCCTCCAGTTGTCACCAAACATCCTAATTTTTCAAAAGACAGTAGAAACTAATTTTATGTAAAATCAACTGATTTTTTTTTCTAAGTTTTGTGAGTTAATTGGAACTTTTTAAAGAAACTATGGCCAATTACCATTCAGCTAAGCAAAACATGTCAAAAACTGGATGTAATTTATGGACAATTTTAGTTTCCCTTGGAAAGTGTTCCTGATGTAATGTAATGTGGTCTTCTTGTCTTGTGATTCTTGTGGAAGTGTCGGGCACCGTTATGGGGCCCAGGCCACTAGAGGCTAAAGTAGGCCTGAGCTGTCTAAGGGCCGCAGACTGCAGGAGGTTGCAGCAGGCCTAGACCCAGTAATCCGGCCTTGAGACTCCCAGGAGTGGGGCCGGCTACCTCCCTTTGCCTGGGGCACCTGGACGTCCTGATAAGACTTAGGTGTGGCTATATGACCTTTAATTCCTCACCCGAAGGTCCCCATATGTTAATGAGGTATCAGCCAACAGCCTTCACACAGCCAATCCCCCTGTGACCCAGTACCTTTTCCCGCCACTACATGACCACTTATCAACCCTTTCCCCAATAAATAAAGGAGCTGTCCTCTGACACAGTATCCTGGGTATTTCTTCTGGTCACACTTTTGGCCACTCAAAACCCTGCTCTAAGGATGCCTGGACACCCCTGAGAAATCAATGTGCAGTGGTCCCAGGACAACCAGGAACCACATAAAAGTGAGGTTTCTACCTCATATCAGATGGTGAAAGTAATACTGCCTGTATTATAAATAATATATCCTACAAACAAAATGTAAAGATAAACAATCAAAGGAATTTAATTCTATTGAAGTGTATTAGAGTTGAAAGCATAATTTTGCTTCCGTGTTCATTTTAAGGGCTAGATAGAAAAGCTAATATGCAAGGTATGAAAGCTGGGTAAACTCCGGAAAGTGGCAGTCCTACAAAGTACTTATATTGACAATATACAGTGTGAGATTGTAAGGGTAACTTTTATTAGAATAAATTACTCTGGATATTGTTAACACAGAGAAAAAAATATGTTAGAGAGAATAGGAAGTCCTATCTCTAGAAAATCTGAAGATCACCACTAACATATGAATTTGTTACTTTATTCAACTCAAGGGGAGAAAAAGGCTACTGAGCATTTACTTTATTTTATGAACACAATAATATAAGTTCATTGATTAGAAAAATAATTTTATATTAAAGTAAACAACTCATAAGCACTCTGCACATAATTTAAAAACAAATCACACAGGGCTGGAAAGATGATATAGTGGTTATAAGGCACTTGCCTACAAAGTCAAAGGACTCAGGTTCAATTCCCCAGGACCCACGTAAGCCAGATGCAGAAGGTGGCACTACTTCTTTCTGTCTCTCTCTGTGTGTCTCATAAATAAAAATAAAATATTTAAAACAAAATAACTCACATGGACCTAACTGAAATATTATGGCATGAATTTCAAACTCCAGGTTTCTGGAAGCAAAAATTCCTTCATGGTTAACTGAATTTTTTTTAATGCATTGTTAAGGCTGTTATCACAGGAAGGAACATAGTCTCTTCAACAATGTAGGTGTGTGGACCAAAATCTGTCTCTGTGTGAGAAGAAAAATCAGCAAAAATACCCCTCCGAAGACACAGCAAGAGGAAGGCTTCAGAAACCCACCTCGAAGGAGTGACAGGGTCGCGGAAGGGCAGAGCAACAGGGTGAGGAACCAAGAAAGCCGTGCCCAACAAAGCTCTGCCCTCATCTGAAAGGCAAGCCTGGTAGTCCTGGGGAGAGCAGACAGATGGCCCTACCCCAGGACAATTCCACAGCTCTAACAAGCCTCAAATCCAGTAACAGGCCTGTCTTGCTGAGACATCCACTTCAGGGGGATGGGTCAGCTCTGGTTCAAAGGGCTGTGAATGGTGCCGCCCTGGGGGCCTGAAAATAGAAACCATCAGGGAGCCTGGATCCAGCCTGCCAAAGCCCCAGGTGAGGCAGAACTGGGAGTTACGGACCGTGGGAGGCCCAGATGTAGCTTAAAGGAAAATGTAAGTAATTAGAGACGGCCCGGGCAATGAAAGTTATAGAGAAAGGTGGTCACCTGCCCCCAGCAGATGAGAATAACGGAGTTTGTCAGTGCTAAGCCTGAGGTCTGTGGGCTCAGCCTTTGGAATCAGCTGTTTGATACGAGATTTATACTGTAGAGTCCAGAACTCTGAAGCATCAATGTGCTCCTTGACAACCACAGGGTGATTAATTCTTAGCGACTTTTTTTTTTTTTTTTTTCCGGGGTAGGGTCTCACTCCCGTCCAGGTTGACCTGGAATTCACTCTGTAGTCTCAGGGTGGACGTGAACTCACGGCGATCCTCCAACCTCTGCCTCCCAAGTGCTGGGATTAAAGGCGTGCGCCACCACACCCGGCCTCTTAGGGACTTTTTTAAAGTAAGAGAACAGGTCCACCCCCCACTATATATTTCAGTGCTATGTGGCTTCCTCATTCCCGACATACTTGAACGACATCCCCTAGCTAGAGTACCAGGAATTACAAATTGGGGAGTCTCAGGAAGGTGAGAGAATCTGCCCAGCCCACAGACTGCCAAGCCTCTAAGTGTGGCCAAAAGATTCCCCGCCGACATAGAGAAGGAAAGCTATTACACTGAAGAAGTTCTGGTGGACATTGGCTCCAGTAAACCTCAGCAGAGCACAGAGCATAGGAAAGACGAGTGATCACAAGTTAAACTGACTGTCCCTCACATACGCCTGCACTGCTCTAATTTTCAAGGATCCCAAAAGCTACTATACTTCATCTTCCTTCTTTCCTTCCCTTTTTATTCATGCATTTCTTTTCCTCCCTCCCTCCCTCCCTCCCTCCCTCCCTCCCTCCCTCCCTCCCTCCCTTCCTTCCTTCCTTCCTTCCTTCCTTCCTTCCTTCCTCTTGTTTTTTCAAGGTAGGCTCTCACTCTAGCCCAGGCTGACCTGGAATTCACTATGTAGTCTCAGGAAGTTTCACTATGTGGCCTTGACCTTATGGCAATCCTAAATCTGCCTCCCAAGTGTTGGGATTAAAGGCACATGCCACTATGACCAGCTATTTATGCACTTATTTTTGGATAATCCTTTTCTTCTGTAAATATTTAGTTAGTTTAGAGAGGTAGAGAGGGAAGGAGAGAGAGCATGTGTGTGTGCATGCATGTGTGTGTGTAGAGGGGGTGCACACCAGGGCCTCTTGCCATTGCAAATAAACTCTAAATGCATGCACTACTTTGTGTATCTGGCTTTACATGGGTACTGGGGAATCAAGCCCAGGCTGTGGGGCTTGGAAAGTATGCAACTTTAACTGCTGAGCCATTGCTCCAGATTTTCTATTTCTTTCCCTTTTGCCCCTCAGTTTCTCCCTTTCTTCTTTGTAATGTACTTTTAATAATATTTTGATTTTATTTTATTTGTGTGAGAGAGAAGAAAATATGCCAGGGCTCTTGCTGCTGCAGACAAACTCCAGATGCATTGTGGACCTGGCTTTACATGGGTAGTGGGGAATCAAACTCAGGCCAGCAGGCTTTGCAGGCAAGTCCCTTAAGTGCTTGCTATCTCCTAAGCCCTCATCTATCTGACTTTAGATATGAACTTTCATTACTGGGATTTTTTTCATTGTGTCATGCTTTAGTTTCTTTTTTCATTTCTTCTAATTGCTTGCTCTTTTCTCTTCCCCTCCATAACATTCTTCTTTACTCCTTGTGGTGGTCTGATTCAGGCGTCTCCCATCAACTTAGGTGTTCTGAGTGCTAGGTTCCCAGCTGATGGAGATTTGGGAACTAACACCTCCTGGAGGCAGTGTTATTATTGGGGGTGGGTTTATGGGTGTTATTACCAGTGTCCCCTTGCCAGTGTTTGGCACACTCTCCTGTTGCTGTTGTCCACTCATGTTGGGGAGGGGGTGATGTCCACCCTCTGCTCATGCCATCATTGTCCCCTGCCATCATGGAGCTTCTCCCCCAAGCCTGTAAGCCAAAATAAACCTCTTTTTCCCACAAGCTGCTCTTGGTTGGGTGATTTCTACCAGCAATGTGAACCTGACTGCAACACTCCTCCTTTCCCTTTTATTTATTTAACCTTCCTTCTGTTGTATTTTCTCTCTGCCTGCCTCCTTCCTTTACCTTACACATTTACGATTTCTGCATTTACCATAAATAATTTTCTAAATTTTTTTTTTTACTGGTCTAGAGAGATGGCTTAGCAATTAAGGTGCTTGCCTGCAAAGCCAAAGAACCCAGGTTTGATTCCCTAGGAACCTCGTAAGCCAGATGCACAAGGTGGTGCATGCATGAGCCCCTTTGTGCATCTGGCTTCATGTGGGTACTGGGGAACTGAACTCAGGTTGTTAGGTTTTTCAAGTAAGCTCCTTAACTGCTGAGCCATCTTTCCAGCCCCCACAAACAATTTTTAACCTCATAGGACACTCTACATTTGCTGTACCATTTTACTGTTATGATTATTGGTGATGCTATTAGTGGATTTTAACTGATTCTGAATGTATTTCTATAGTTTGTATGGTTTGCTGTTGTTTCAGCAGTGGTACTGAAGATTAAGCCTCAGGAGTAGGTTTCTCATGATAAACATTCTCCAAATACAACCAGAGGAGATTCTTAAACTGATGGATGTACTCGCTGCAACACAAAGACACAAGAAACATGAAAAAGCAAGGCAATAAGAATCCGCCAAATGATCATAACTCCTGGACCACTGAAGTCAATTATAATGAAATGTGATACAATAAGAAGAATGAAGTAAGGAAATCAACCCAAGATGCAGAGACTAAAGCCGGCAACACAGAAGAGAAAGTCAACAAAATGAATGAGCAAATTAACAGCATAGATGAAAGAAATCAGCAAAATGGATGAAAAATTAATACTTGAAATTGAGATTTTGAAAAGAATTAAAATGTTGCAAATTAAAAGCTCAATGAATCAAATAAGAAAATACAGTGCAAAATATCACCCGTAGATTTTACCAAGTAGAAGAAAGACTACCAGAAGGAGAATACCAATGAAGAAAACAAACTAAATAAATGACCATGACCATGACCACAGTGTCCAAGAAGTCTGGGATGGGATTAAAGACCAAAGCCAAGAATCCATGTGGTAGGAAAAAAAAAAGGTAAAATAGAAACTAAAGGCAAAGAAACTCTATTATATGAGATAATAGCAGAAATGTCCTTAAATCTACAGAACAAATTGGACATTCAAACTCAGGGGTATTTAGAACCTCAAATAGACTAGAAACGAGCAGAACTTCTCCATGGCATAATACAGGGGAGAGGTCAAATATATTAAGCAAAAAGAAAAACAATATTAAAAACTACAAAGCAGCCAGGCGTGGAGGTGCACGCCTTTAATCCCAGCACTAGGGAGGCAGAGGTAGGAGGATTGCCTTGAGTTCAAGCCACCCTGAGACTACATAGTTAATTCCAGGACAGCCTGGGCTAGAGTGAAACCCTAACTAGAAAAACCAAAAAATAAAAGCAAAAAAACTTCAAAGCAGAAACAAACACCCCCTCAGCTACAAAAACAAACATGTAAGAATAATATCAGATCTTTTCATAAATGCCAGAAAATCATGGAATGATATATTCAAAGCATAAAAGTAAATAAATGCTAACCAAGATTGCTATATCTATCAAAGTTACTTTGCTTATTTAATTTTATTTATTTATTTCTTACTTATTTGGTTTGTCAAGGTAGGGTTTCACTCTAGCCCAGGCAGACCTGGAACTCACTTTGTAGTCTCCAGGTGGCCTGGAACTCATGCTGATTCTCATAAGTGCTGGGATTAAAGGTGTGCACCACCATGCTTGGCTTCTTTTTCTTTTCTAAATATTTTATATTTATTTATTTATTTATGTATTTATTTATTTAACAAAGAAAGAGAATGGGCACGCCAAGCCCTCCAGACACTGCAAATGAACTCCAGACACATGAGTCCCCCTGTGTATCTGGCTAACGTAAGTCCTGGGTAATCAAACCTGGGTCCTTTGGCTTTGCAGGCAAACACCTTAATTGCTAAGCAATCCTTCCAGACCTTATTTTTCTTTTTTTATTAGCATGCAAAGACTTGGGTGTGATTATAGTGTTTTCAAACAAATATTTTTTTCTACTAAAAGAAATCTTGGTTAAGAGGAAAAGTTCTATATTTTATTTTTATTCATTAATTTGAGAGAGAGAGAGAGAGAGATACAGAAACAGACAGTTAGAGAGAGGGAGAGAGAGAGAACAGGCACACCAGGACCTCCAGCCACTGCAAACAAACTCCAGATGCTTGTTCCCCTCTTGTGCATCTGGTTTATGTGGGTCTTGGGGATTCGAACCTGGATCCTTTGGCTTTGCTGGCAAACGCCTTAACGGCTACGCCATCTCTCCAGCCCCAAACAAATATTGTGTTCCTTCCTCTCTCCTCCCCACTTGCTGCTCCCCTCACTCTCCTTTCTGCTGTACTCATGTCCTCCCCCCTTCTTGTCACCTTTGTTTCGCTCTTGTCGTCTCCCATCTTAACATAGCCCATACTCAGCCTCGCGTCCCACATTACCATAAATATAATCACTGAAAGCTTGGATTCACACATGAAAGAGAACATGTGATTTTTGTCTTTCTGGGTTTGGGTTTCTTCACAGTCTAATTTTTTCCAATTCCACCCATATCGTGAGCAGTGAATTAAGTAGTCGAGAGGCGGATACGTCAATTCAATGGCCACACTTTCAGTCACTTCACATTTGCATTATTTGGGTCAGCACCTCTCGTCTACACCCTGCCCTCAACTACAGCCCAGGGCAGCTCACCTGCGACCACCGGGTCAGCCCTCCGCGCCCTGCTCCGCTCCTGGTCTGACTCGGCCCGGGGCTCTCCCCGCAAAGGGGGACGGTGGAGGCTGTCCCTCGGACTTGAGTGACGATGGTCTGAGCTTTTGCTGCGGTTTTTATTCCCATTTTTTCCTCAGTCACTCTCGCTGCTGATAGCCACCTTAGGGTTAGCTCATTTGCATATCAGCGCCCAGTCTCTGGTCCTGGCCTCTGGTTGTCACGGGGATGTCGTCCTTGCTAGGTGAGTGCTTCAATTTTCTTGCTTACTATTACCAGAAGACACTTATGCAAAAATCCTAGATACAAGGGAGCATGAATCAGAAAAACAATCTCAAAGGGAATAACCCAGGGAAATTTTTAAAATCATATTTATTTATTGAAGAGACAGAGACAGAGAATGGGCACGCAAGGGCCTCTAGCTACCACAAATGAACTCCAGATGCATGGAGTCACCATGTGCATCTGGCTGATCTGGGCACTGGGGAATTGAACCTGGGTCCTTAGACTTCACAGGCAAGTGCCTTAACTGCTAAGCTCTCTCTCCAACCCTAGGAAAAAATAAATTTTAGGTAAAGACTAGATGAACAAAACAGCAAGAAAGAAATCCATTATGACAAACTCAAGAAGTCTATAATATGAACAAAGAAAACCACAAACAAGAATCCAACCAACATAAAACAAGCAACAGTATCAAAGGAATTAGCACATCTTTCTCAGTAATAGTCTTAACTGTGAGTGGTCTGTTAACTGTGAGTGGTCTGAGCTCACCAATAAAGACACAGGCAAGCAGACTGGATTAAAAGCAAGATCCAGAGGCTTGGGAAATGACTTCATCAGTAAAGTTCTTGCCACACAAGCATGAGGACCTGAGTTCAGATTCCCAGCACCCACATAAAAGCCACATGTAGTACCATGCGTCTGTAATCCCAGTGTTATGGAGGCAGACCAGGAGGAGGCCTGGGCTTGATGGCTAGCTAGTCTAGTGAAATTGGTGAGATCTTCATGCAAAAAAAAAAAAAAAAAATACAGTGAAGAATGATTAAGGAAGACACCCAACATTGACCTCTGGCCTCCACGTGCACATATGCACACACACACACACACACCAAATACACATGCAAAAACAAAATAAACCAAAAGAAATGAGGTTTAATTATCCATTGTCCCAAAGAACAGTAGAAGTCAATTTTCCAAGTCAACCAAGGCTGAAAACTATTCTTATAGCTATTCCTGTAGATGATAAAGTAGATCTCCAACAAAAATTAGTCAGAAGAGATAAAGAAGACCATAGCATACTAACCAAGGGAAGAATTCATCAAGAAGATATGACAGTTGTAAATATATGTGCATCCAACACTGGGGTGCCCAGTTTCATAAAACAAACACTAAGGAGCATAAAAGGTCAAATATGTCCTGATACTATAGAGTAGGTGACTTCAAAGTCTTATTTTTATCTTTACATACATCATCCAAATTAAAATTCACTGAACATGCTCCATAGTTAAAGTGCACCATAAAAGGCCAGCATGGTGGTGCATGCCTTTAATCCCAGTACTTGGTAGGCAGAGGTAAGAGGATCATTGTGAGCTCAAGACCAGCCTGAGACTACATAGTGAATTCCAGGTCAGCCTGAGCTAGAGTGAGACCCTACCTCAAAAAACAAAACAAAAAATTGCACCATAAATGAAATGGTCTTCACAGATATTTATATAGTGTTCCGTCTAACAAATTTGCAAAACACATTCTGCTCAGCAGTCACTCGAGATTTGCTAAAATATATCACATTCTAGATCATAAAAAGCCTTAACAAACACAAAATAATTAAAATTGTTTATTGTATATATCAGATCACAGTTGAATAAAACTAGAACTCCAAAAGAAAACACAGAATATACTCAAATACTAGGAAAATTAACAATGTACTTCTGAATAGTACCCTATGCAGCTATTAAGTTCTTCATAAATATGATTTTTTAATACTTATTTTATTTGAGAGAGAGAAAGAGACAGATAGAGAGAGGAATGGGCATGCCAGGGCCGCTAGCCACTGCAAACGAACTCCAGATGCATGTGCCACCTTGTGCATCTGGCATATGTGGGTCCTGGGGAATTGAACCTGGATCCTTTGGCTTTTCAGGCAAGCACCGTAACCACTAAGCCATCTCTCCAGCCTCATTAAAAACAGTTTTCAATTAAACACTTAAAAAAAAACCCTCATTCTTTTTAACCAAATGGTAAATTATTTCAACATAAATTTGCTCTCAAGTAAAAATAACCATATAGCAATAAATCATCAATAAAAATACAAGTTGCTTGTAAATCTTTAAGTTTTAAGTAAAAAAAATCCACAATGTTCAATGGGTTTTGTCAAAATGCACACCAACATAAATGACACTCCAACAATACAGGACATTTATGGCATATTACCTTTGCCTTTCTCTGAAGACTAATAATATTGAGTGCTTTCCCACATGATTATTGGCCATCTATATTCTTCTTTAATGAAATATCTGTTTTTCATCTATTTTAAAATTTAGTGATTGGGCTGCAGAGATGGCTTAGCAGTTAAGGCACTTGCCTGTGAAGCCTAAGGACTCAGTTTGATTCCCCAGGACCCCTGTAAGCCAGATGCACAAGGTGGCACAAGCATCCGGAATTGGTTTGCAATAGCTAGAGGCCCTGGCACACCCATTCTCTCTCTCTCCTTTATTTTTCATGTAAATAAATAAAAATATTAAAATTTAGCAATCATTTAATTGTAATTTTATGGGAGTTCTTTATAAATTATGAGTGAGCACTTCATCAGATAAAACTGATGTGAACATATTTTCTGAAAATGCTTTTGCATTTATTTAATGTACTTTTGAGGCAGAGAAAATATTGATTTTATGATGTCTATTTTGTATGTTTTATGAGTGCTACTTTTTTTCTAAATACACTGCCACCTGCCTCTGGGACAACTTCTTATTTATTTACTTATTTTGTTATTTGCTCATTTATTTGAGAGAGAGAAAAAAATAAAGAAGCAGAGGAGAGAAAGGGCACACCAAGGTCTCAAGCCACTGCAAGCAAACTCCAGACATATGTGTCATCTTGTGCATCTGGCTTACATGTGTACTGACTGGGGAATCAAACCTGGGTCCTTAGGCTTCCCAGGCAAGTGCCTTAACTGCTAAGCCATTTCTCCAGCCCATGAGTAGTATTTTTGAGTCTGTCCATAAAAGAAAATCTTTGTTAATCCGAAGTCCATTTCATTTTCTTCTATAAATTACGTGGCTTGAGCCCTTTCATTTGAAACAACGATGGGCTGGGATTTTTCTTTATTGTTTGTTTTGGTTTTTTCAAGGTAGGTTCTTACTCTAGCCTTGGCTGACCTGGATCTTACTTTGTTTTCTGAGGCTAGCCTCAACCTCACAGCTATCCTCCTACATTTTGTGCTGAGATTAAAGGCATGCACTGTTTTTAATTGTGTATGTTAAGAGACAAAGGTCACAGTTTTTGAAATTTTTTCGGTACCATTTGGGTTTATTGTTGTTATTGTTCTTTCTGGACACAGGGCTCACCCTAGCACAAGCTGACCTGGAATTCACTCTGTAGTCTTGGGGTGGCCTCAAACTCATGGCAATCCTCTTACCTCTGCCTCCCAAGTGCTAGGATTGAAGGCATGCACCACCATATCCAACCCCCCATTTGGTTTTTTAAGTAATAGTTATGAGCTGGGTGTGGTGGTTTGTGACCTTTCACTATCTCCCCACGCCCTCTTCCTACTCATCTCTATCCTATTGGTTATATTTCTACGTTTACAGGTTTTAACCATTGTTGCAGCTACCATAATTGCTGGGAAAAACACCTGACCAGGAGCAGCTCATAGGGAAGGTCCATCAAGGCAGAAGCCTCTGGCTCATTTCTGTACATCCATAGCAGAGACAGAAAACCAACATCAGAAGCAGGAACAGTCAGAGCACATACTCTCACTTACCACATCCTTGGGGCTGGACTCAAGATCTGCCCCCAGTGACATACTTCTTCCTGCAGGATGCTGGCAACTTAAAAACAGGCTCAATCTTAATAAAAATACCTCAGGTTATGGGGGACATACATCCACATTCAAACCCCTAAACCCATGTTTGCCCCCCTTATGTCCATGCATACAGATATTTCAAGCTAGGATCTGCATATCAGAGAAATATGAGATTTTGCTCTTTCTAATTTGGGGCCACTTAATATAATTCTCTCCAGGTCCAATCATTTTCTTGCAAATGTTATAATTTCATTTTTCAATACTGCTGAATAGAATTTCACTGTGTATATGCTCCACATTTTTATTATCGATTCATCTGTCAATGAGCACTTAGGCTGATTCCATATCTTAGCTATTATAAATAGACTACCAATAAACATGGATATGCAAGTATCTCTGCAGCAGAGTATGGAGTCCTTGGGGTATATGCCCAATAATGGTATTGATGGGTCATGTAGAAGTTCTATTTCTAAAGTTTTAGATATCTCCATATTGATTTCCATAATCACTGTACTAGTTTGCACTCCCATCAGCAGTAAGAGTTCCTCATTTACCCACACTCTCACCAGAATTTATCAATTTTCTTGACAATATATAGCCAATAGCTAATTTTTATTTTTTAAAAATATTTTTAATTTTTTATTTGAGACAGAGATCGAAGTATGGGCACATCATCATATCCTGCCACTGCAAGTGAACTCCAAATGCATGTACCACTTTGTATATCTCTTGTTATTTGGGTACTAAAGGATCAAACATGGGCTGCCAGGCTTGGTAAGTAAGCACCTTTAGCCACTGAGCCATCTCTCCAGCCACCCCAATACATAATTCTTTATGGAATATTTAACTTAACATAAAATAACTCTAGGAGACTAGGGAGATGGTACAGTGGATAAAGGAACTTTCATGCAAAACCCAACATTCCAGGTTCACTTCCTCAGTATCCACATGAAGCCAGTTATACAAAGTGGTGCATACATCTAGCATTTGTTTAGAGTGACAAGAAGTCCTGGCATGCCCTTTCTCTCTTGCTCTGTATCCTCTTGCAAATAAATAAAGTATTTTAAAAAATAACTCTAGGAGGTAGTTACTGTTACTATATCTAAAGAATATAAGAAAGAAAAGAAAGGAGGAAAGTAAAGGAGATGAAAGGAGAAGAGAGGCAAAGAAAAGGAAAGAAGAAAAAGAACAAGAGAAGACAAGTTGGAGTTGCACTTTGAGCTCAAGTTCAGATAAAAGTTCCTTCTTTGAGGAAATTAAGATAAAATTTAAATGTGTTCACTTCAACAGCACATATACTAAAATTGGAATGATACAGAGAAGATTAGCATGGCCACTATGCAAGGATGACATGAAAATTCATGAAGTGTTCCACATTTTTTATTGTTTGATTTTATTATTTATTTGAGAGAGAAAGATGGAGAGAGAGATTGAGAGGGAGAATGGGCATGCCACGGCTTCCAGCCATTGCAAACAAACTCCAGATGCATGTGCCACCTTGTGCATCTGGCCTACATGAGTCCTGGAGAATTGAACCAAGATCCTTTGGCTTTGCAGGCAAGCACCTTAACCACTAAGCCATCTCTCCAGCCCCTTATTTTTATATAACATATCGTGTGTATTCTAGACAGATAGTCTGGGCCGTCTATTAATGGCGACCATTTACCCACTAAAAAGGGGAAGCAATAACCTTCATTTGACCAGCTTTATCCTAAATCCATTTCCATGATAATCAGGATGGGACTCAATTACATTTTTTATTTCAGTCACTTCTAACAAAAACTTGAAGAAATAAAGCTATCTGAAAACAAAACAAAAAAGATATAATTAAAGTGTGATTAAATGCTGTATTAGTTAGCATTCTCTAGAGGAACAAATTAATGGAATGAATTTGTATTATTAAAGGGCTTTATTTATTATCATATATATGAGCTAGACGGTCCAGTAATAGTTGTCTGCAGGCTTGAGCATCAAGGAACCTAGTAACTTCTCAGTCCACAAGCCTTGATGCCTCAGTAGTCCCAAGCAGGACTAGAGCATTGCTGGAGAGTTGACAGATAGAAGGCTGATGACACTTGTTCCAGTGTCCACAAAGGATCTATGAAGCAGGGTAGATGCATGCACTAGTAAGCAATAAGGGCAGTGAGGTGAAAAAGGCTGTTTTCTCTTGGACGTTTTTTGTATGTAGTCTACCACTGGAAGGGCTGCCCGCTCTGGAGGCAGGACTTCCTCCCTCAGTTAATCCTTCCTGGAAACACTCTCACAAGCCCACCTAAGAGGTGTGTCTCTTACTTGATTCCTAATGTGATAAAGTTGACACCAGAACTTAACTATCAGAAGTACCTAAATATCAAAGTTTCTATAGATTAGGCAGTACATATTTTATTTTGGTTAATAAAAAAATGTGGGGCTGGAGAGATAACTTAGTGGCTAAAGGCATTTGCCTGCAAAGCCTGAGAATCCAAGTTTGATTTCCCAGTACCCACATAAACCAAATAGACAAGGTGGTTGCAGGCCCTGGCGTGCCCATTGTCTCTCTTAAATATATAAAATATTTTTAAAAATGTGAGAAGGGAATTACATGTATTAATAGAAAATTTTCTCTTTTTTTCTTATTGGTATTTTTTTAATTTGTTTTATTTTTATTAGCATTTTCCATGATTATAAAAAAAAAATCCCATGGTAATTCCCTCCCCCCCACAATTTCCCCTTTGAAATTCCATTCTCTATCATATTATCTCCCCATCTCAATCATTGTACTTGCATATATACAATATCAACCTATTAAGTACCCTCCTCCCATCCTTTCTCTTCCCTTTATGTCTCCTTGTTAACTTACTGGCCTCTGCTACTAATATTTTCCTTCGCATGCAGAAGCCCAATCATCTGTAGCTAGGATCCACATATGAGAGAGAACATGTGGTGCTTGGCTTTCTGGGCCTGGGTTACCTCACTTAGTATAATCCTTTCCAGGTCCATCCATTTTTATGCAAATTTCATAACTTCATTTTTCTTTACTGCTGAATAGAACTCCATTGTATAAATGTGCCACATCTTCATTATCCACCCGTCAGTTGAGGGACATCTAGACTGGTTCCATTTCCCAGCTATTATAAATTGAGCAGCAATAAACATGGTTGAACATGTACTTCTAAGGAAATGAGATGAGTCCTTAGGATATATGCCTAGGAGTGCTATAGCTGGGTCATATGGTAGATCAATATTTAGCTGTTTTAGGAACCTCCACACTGATTTCCACAATGGCAGGACAAGATTGCATTCCCACCAGCAGTGTAGAAGGGTTCCTCTTTTTCCACCTCTCCACCAACATTTATGATCATTTGTTTTCATGATGGTGCCCAATCAGACAGGAGTGAGATGGAATCTCAATGTAGTTTTAATCTGCATTTCCCTGATGACTAGTGACATAGAACATTTTTTTAAAAATATTTTATTTATTTATTTGAGAGTGACAGACACAGAGAGAAAGACAGATAAGAGGGAGAGAGAGAATGGGCGCGCCAGGGCTTCCAGCCTCTGCAAACGAACTCCAGACGCGTGCGCCCCTTTGTGCATCTGGCTAACGTGGGACCTGGGGAACCGAGCCTCGAACTGGGGTCCTTAGGCTTCACAGGCGAGCGCTTAACCGCTAAGCCATCTCTCCAGCCCATAGAACATTTTTTATATGCTTATATACCATTCGTATTTCTTCCCTTGAGAATGCTCTATTTAGCTCCATAGTTCATTTTTTGATTGGCTCGTTTGATTCCTTAATAGTTAACTTTTTGAGTTCTTTGAATATCCTAGATATTAACCCTCTTTCAGATATATAGCTGGCGAAGATTTTTTCCCATTCTGTAGGTTGCCTCTTTGCTTTTTTCACTGTGTCCTTTGCAGTGCAAAATCTTTGTAATTTCATGAGGTCCCAGTGATTAATCTGTGGTTTTATTGCCTGAGCAATTGGGGTTGTATTCAGAAAGTCTTTGCCAAGACCAATATGTTGAAGGGTTTCCCCTAATTTTTCCTCTAGCAGTTTCACAGTTTCAGGTCTGATGTTAAGGTCTTTAATCCATTTGGACTTAATTCTTGTGCATGGTGAGAGAGAAGAATCTATTTTCATCCTTCTGCAGATATATATCCAGTTTTCAAAACACCATTTGCTGAAGAGGCTGTCTTTTCTCCAATGAGAATTTTTGGTATTTTTATCAAATATCAGGTGGTTATAGCTACTTGGGCTTATATCTGGGTCCTCTATTCTGTTCCACTGATCTACATGACTGTTTTTGTGCCAGTACCATGCTGTTTTTGTTACTATGGCTCTGTAGTATAGGTTAAAATCAGGTATGGTGATACCACCAGCCTTATTTTTGTTGCTCAGTATTATTTTAGATATTCGAGGTTTTTTGTGATTCCAAATGAATTTTTGGATTGTTTTTTCTATGTCCATGAAGAATGCTTTTGGAATTTTGATAGGGATTACATTAAATGTGTAGATTGCTTTTGGTAAGATTGCCATTTTCACAATATTGATTCTTCCAATCCAGGAACAAGGGATGTTTCTCCACTTTCTAGTGTCTTCTGCAGTTTCTCACTTGAGTGTTTTAAAGTTCTCATTGTAGAGATTCTTTACTTCCTTGGTTAGGTTTATTCCAAGGTGCTTTATTTTTTTGGATGCAATTGTGAATAAGAGTGATTCTCTGATTTCATCCTCTGTGTGTTTGTTGTTAGCATATATGAAGGCTACTGATTTCTGTGCATTTATTTTGTATCCTGCTACATGGCTGTAGGTTTTGATCAGCTCTAACACTTTGCTAGTAGAGTCTTTAGGGTCCTTTATGTATAGAATCATGTCATCTGCAAATAATGATAACTTGATCTCTTCCTTTCCAATTTGTATCCCTTTTATGTGTGTCTCTTCCCTTATTGCTATGGCTAAGACTTCCAAAACTATATTAAATAAAAGTGGGGACAGTGGACACCCTTGTCTTGTTCCTGACTTTAGTGGAAAAGCTTCCAGTTTTTCCCCATTTAGTAATATGTTGGCTGTAGGTTTGTCATAAGTAGCTTTTATTATATTGAGATATGTTCCTTCTATTCCCAGTCTCTGTAGGACTTTTATCATGAAGGGATGTTGGATTTTGTCAAATGCATGCTCTGTATCCAATGAGATGATCATGTGATTTTTGTCCTTCAACCCATTTATATAATGTATTACATTTATAGATTTGCATATATTGAACCATCCCTGCATCTCTGGGATAAAACCTACTTGGTCAGCGTGAATGATCTTTTTGATATACTCTTGTATTCTATTTGCCAATATTTTGTTGACAATTTTTGCATCTAAGTTCATGAGGGAGATTGGTCTATAATTTTCTTTTTTGGTTCTATCATTGCCTGGTTTTGGTATCAGGGTGATGCTGGCCACATAGAAGGAGTTTGGTAGAATTCCTTCTTTTCCTATTTCCTGGAAAAGCTTAAGAAGAAATGGTGTTAGCTCTTCCTTAAAAGTTTGGTAAAATTCAGCAGTGAATCCATCTGGGCCTGGGCTTTTTTTGGTTGGGCGATTATTGATAACTGTTCAGATCTCCATGGTTTTTTTTTTTTTTTTTTTCCGAGGTAGGGTCTCACTCTGGCTCAGGCTGAACTGGAATTCATTATGTAGTCTCAGGGTGGCCTCAAACTCATGGTAATACTCCTACCTCTGCCTCCCAAGTGCTGGGATTAAAGGTGTGCACCACCACGCCTGGAGACTCCATGTTTGTTATAGGTCTATTTAAGTGATTAATCTCATTTTGATTTAATTTAAGTAGGTCATATAAATCAAGGAAATCATCCATTTCTTTCATATTTTCATACTTTGTAGAGTATATGCTTTTATAATATATCCCTATGATTTTTGATTTCTCTGGAATCTGTTGTGATGTTACCTTTTTCATCTCTGATTTTATTAATTTGTGTCTCTTCTCTCTTTCTTTTGATCAGATTTGCTAAGGGTTTATCACTCTTGTTTATACTTTCAAAGAACCAACTCTTTGTTTCATTAATTCCTTGGATTTTTTTTTTGTTTCTATTTCATTAATTTCTGCTCTAATCTTTATTATTTCTTCCCGTCTACTGATTTTTGGTTTGCCTTGTTCTTCTTTTTCCAAGGCTTTAAGGTGAAGCATTAGGTCATTTACTTGCGAATTTCTAATTTCTTAATATAGGCACTTAAAGCTATAAATTTACCTCTTGGAACTGCCTTCATTGTGTCCCAGAGATTTTGATATGTTGTGTTATCATTATCGTTTGACTCTATAAATTTTTTTTAAAAATTAAAAAAAAATTTTTTTTATTCATTTATTTGAGAGTGACAGACAGAGAGAAAGACAGATAGAGGGAGAGAGAGAATGGGCGCGCCAGGGCTTCCAGCCTCTGCAAATGAACTCCAGACGCATGCGCCCACTTGTGTATCTGGCTAACGTGGGACCTGGGGAACCGAGCCTCGAACCGGGGTCCTTAGGCTTCACAGCCAAGTGCTTAACCGCTAAGCCATCTCTCCAGCCCTGACTCTATAAATTTTTTGATTTCTTTCTAGATTTCTTCATTGACCCATTCATCATTTAGTAGTGTATTGTTTAGTTTCCATGGTTTTGTGTATTCTCTATAGCCTTTCTTGCTATTGATTTGTAGTTTACTTCCATTGTGGTCAGATAGAATGCAAGGAATTATTTCAATTTTCCTCTGTTTGTTAAGATTTGCTTTGTGTCCTAATATATGGTCTATTTTAGAGAAAGTTCCACGTGCTGCTGAAAAGAATGTATATTCTGCAGCTTTTGGATGAAATGTCCTGTGTATATCTGTTAGGTCCATTCCTTCTATGACCTCATTTAGTCCAGTTGCCTCTCTGTTTATTTTTTCCTGGGATGACCTGTCAATTGATGAGAGTGGGGTGTTAAAGTCACCCACTACCACTGTGTTTGGTGTTATCTGTGACCTTAGTTCTAATAGTGTTTGTTTGATGAATTTGGGAGCCCCCATGTTAAGTGCATATATGTTTAGGATTGTAATGTCCTCCTGTTTGAGTGTGCCCTTAATTAATATAAAGTGACCTTCCTTATCTTTCTGGACTAACGTTGGACTAAAGTCTACCTTGTCAGATATTAGGATAGCAACCACTGCTTGTTTTCTAGGCCCATTTGCTTGAAACACCATCTTCCAACCTTTCACCCTAAGATAATGTCTATCCTTTGTAGAAAAGTGAGTTTCTTGGAGACAACAAATTGTAGGATCCTGCTCTTTAACCCAGTCTGCAAACCTATGTCTTTTTGTTGGGGCATTGAGGCCGTTGATATTAAGAGATATTTTTGAAAGGTGTGTATTTATGTTTGCCATTTTTTTGTGTGTAGTTCTGGTTCTACCTGTGCTTTCTTCTATTAACTAGTAATTGAGTATTGCTTGTTTTTTCTAGGTTCCTTATATGTATGTTTTTCCTTTTCTTCAGCATGGTGGATTCTATCAAGTATTTTCTGTAGAGCTGGTTTTGTCTTCAAATACTCCTTTAATCTGCTTTTGTCATGGAATGTCCTTATTTCTCCATCTATTTGAATGGATAACTTTGCAGGATAAAGTAACCTTGGTTGACATTTGTTATCTTTCAGAACTTGGAATATATCACTCCATGCCCTTCTGGCTTTAAAAGTTTGTGTTGAATAATCGGCTGTAATCCTGATGGGCTTGCTTTTATAGGTAACTTGATTTTTCTCTCTAACTGCTTTCAATATTTTTTCTTTGGTGTGTGTGTTTGGAAGTTTGATTATAATATGGCAAGCAGAGGTTCTTTCCAGGTTTTGTCTGGCTGGGGTTCTAAAGGCTTCCTGTATCTGCATTGGCACCTCTTTCCCAATTTGGGGGAAATTTTCTTCTATGATTTTGTTGAAGATGCCTACTATGCCTTTGGAGTGGATTTCTTCTCCTTCTACTATGCCCTGAATTCTTATATTGGATCTTTTCATAGTGTCCCGAATATCTTGAAATTCCCACTCATACTTTTCTATAAGCTTGTCTTTCTCTTTGTTGGACTGTTTTGGATCTGCCACCTGGTCATCTAGCTTAGATATTCTGTCCTCTCCCTCATCCATCCTACTGGTGAGATTTTCTACAGAGTTTTTTATTTCATTAACTGTGTTCTTCATTGCTAGTAATTCTGACTGGTTTTTCTTTATTATTTCTATTTCCTTATTTATGTCTTATATTGCCTTCTTTATTTCATTAAATTGGTGTCCTGCGTCTTCTTTGATTCCTTTGATTTGTTCTCTGACTTCTTTGAACATATTTACAATCATTCTTTTGAAATCTTTCTCAGGAATTTCCTCTAACTCCTTCTCACTGGAGGTCATTTCTGATGCATTAATACTTTTAGGTGGATTTATATCGTCTTGCTTTTTAGTGTTTCTTGTGTTATAATGTATATATATTTTTGCACCTTGGATTAAGTTAATGCTAGGATTTTCTAGCTGGCTGGGTATTCTTAGCTGTATCAATTGATTTGATGTTATATATTTTAGGGTAGGAGCTTAAGGTGTTAGGTGTAGCTCTTAAGACTCTCAGAGTATCTACAAAAGTGCTCCTAGGGGTTGAGTTTCCCTGCTATGGGAGTATTCAAGTATGCTGAGTGGAATAAAATACAGGTAGATTCTAAAATTGCACTAAACGCTGTACACATTCAATCAAAAACAGCCCCAAGTATGTATGCAAGAGTAGTTATTACAACAACCAGATTCTGTATCAACAAAGAGGTTAAGATTTCTGGTGTGTTGTGGGATCCAAGACAGCTTGTGACCAAGTGAGATCCTTCCCTGGTGCAATCCCAGTTACCTTGGATGATTTTGTCTCAGTCAAGTTGATGCCTGGGTCGTCGGGCTGCTGTTCTGATTTCTGGAGCTGGCCACTGGCTTTTCCTGTGGGACAAACTGAGCCTGGCAACTGTGGCCCTGCAGATCAGCACACCGACTGCTGGAACTGCTGCTACTAAAGCTGCCTCTGCTGGGTCTGTCTCCGCTGCTGCTGAAGCACCTGCTGCTGGGTCCACTGCTGCTGCTGCCTTGGCTGCTGCTGCTGTAGCTGCCACTGCTGGAGCCACCGCTCTGCTGGGTCTGCTTTTGTTGGGTCTGTCACTGCTGCCACTACTGCATCTGCTGTTGCTGGGGCCGCTGTTACCGGTGCCAGAGCCACTGATGTTGCTGCCGGATTCTGCTCCTGTTTGGGTCCCGCTGTTAGCTCAGGTTGGCGTGGCCGGGTCCTGGAACCACTGCTCTGTTTCCTGGAGCTGGGCTCAGGCTGTGGGGAGGGGAGGGAGCCACAGCTACTCTGGTTCTCTCGCTGTTCCGCGTCTCCTTCTACCTTGTGGTCTGCTCCTTCGTGACTCACTGCTGCTCTCCCTTTACGTTTCTTGAGTTGCTGAGAGCACCAGTGTGAGTGGAAGCTCCCACAGCTGGCTTTTCCTGTGGCTAGAGCCGAGCCTGGCCACTTTCTGGTGCGCTGCCACCGCCGTGGTTGGCAGAGCTGCCGGGGCCGCTTTTGCCAACCTGTGCAGGCTCTGGATGCCCTGGATCTCTTCTACTTCCCCACTGCCACTTCAATTTCCTATACACTTCACTTTTTAGCAAAAGTAGTATTTTGCTAAGTTTTTTTGGTTTTTTTCCCCCCTATGTTTCTTTGGCATGGTACCTATGCTGCCATCTTACCTGGAAGTCCCTGAAATTTTTCTTTTTTTAAAACAAAATTATTTTTGAGACAGTGCCTTACTCTACAGGTCTGTTTGACCTGGAACACCAGTATATAGCTTAGGTGGACCTTGAATTTAAAGAAATCCTCCTGTCCTAGCCTCCTAAGAGCAGGGATTCAGGCATGAGCTACCACTTCTGACAATATTCATGATCTCTAATGGCTATCTAACTGGCATGTGGACTATGTTTAAAAGCATGCATGGGAGCTGGAGAGATGGCTTAGCAGTTCAGCGCTTGCCTGTGAAGCCTAAGGACCCTAGTTCGAGGCTCAGTTCCCCAGGTCCCACGTTAGCCAGATGCACAAGGGGGCGCACGTGTCTGGAGTTCGTTTGCAGAGGCTGGAAGCCCTGGCGCACCCATTCTCTCTCTCTCTCCCTCTATCTGTCTTTCTCTCTGTGTCTGTCACTCTCAAATAATAACAATAAAAAAAAGCATGCATGGATTAACTCTAATGATTCTGGAGAGAGGCTGCCAAATAAAGTAATTTCAGGAAGAAAAGCAAAAATTATTATAGAGAAAACAAGTGATTTGTTGTTTCTTAAAGAAGATGAGTGTCTAGTAAACCAAGGGAGTTAGAGACATGTTCTCCACTGTGGACACTTCTGAATATTCCTTTTTTTCTTTTTTTAATCATGTATATATTTATAAAAGTAGGTTATTTTGAAACTTAAATGCCTACAACTTGAAAAGTGCATTTGTACCTCTAGTCATATTGAGAGAGATTTATCCACAAATTCCAAGGTTGTTATAACAAGATGAAATAACAGAGATAATTATATCAATAAGAAAATAAGTAAACACTTAACAACCATGAAGTAAAAGTTATTATTAAAATTTAGTTGTGGGCTGGAGAGATGGCTTAGTGGTTAGGCACTTGCCTGTGACGCCTAAGGACACTGGTTCGAGGCTTGATTCCCCAGGACCCATGCTAGCCAGATGCACAAGGGGGCACACATGCCTGGAGTTCGTTTGCAGTGGCTGGAAGCCCTGGCGCACCCACTCTCTCTCTATCTGCCTCTCTCTCTCTCTCTCTCTCTCTCTCTTTCTCTCTCTCTCTCTGTCACTCTCAAATAAATAAAAATGAACAAAAAAATTAAAAAAAATTTAGTTGTAATAAATATCTGTTGACCTTGGCTGAGGTATAAATCAAGGTCTGTGTTCCAAGTGAGTCGATCCACGACAGCAAGGCTAAACAGGGAGCAAGAGCAGTCAGACAAGAGCAAGGCGGTCTGCGAAGAGATCATGAAGGCTCAGAGGCAATGCTGATGCTTCTGAGAAAGAGGATGGAAAAGTATCTTGATCCAGTGGAGTGCACACTGGAGCGAACCTGCCAGTACGGAGGTCAGCTCCTACCCTGCCACATGCATCTCCACCTGCACCCGTGGTGGAGAACAACTATTAGGACCTTCTCAGGCAATATTAAATTAGCTTTTTCATCCCTCAGCTGCAGTTATTCATCTACAGGAGACAAGTGAACTTTCCCCATTCAGACCCCATGATAAGAATAATGAACCCCATCATAGTATCAGTAGATTACTCTTTATAGCACCCATCTGTGGAGTCAGAAGCTTTTTTTGTTTTGTTTTGTTTTGGTTTTGTTTTTTTGTTTTTCAAGGTAGGGTCTTTGTGATAGTTAAGGTGTTGTCAACTTGATCTGTTTAGTAATCCACAGGCTGCTTCTAGGAAGGATCAACTAAAGGAGGAGGTCTTTCTCCCAGGGTGAGCCCTTCCCCCAGAGTGGGCGGTCCCGCTCAGAGAGGGACTTGATATAAGGAAGCTCTGGGTAGAAGAGTTCCCTTTTTTTCCTTCCTTCCTTCCACTTGGCTGCCAGAGCTGCTCCCTACCTTCTAGCGTGGATTGAAGACCAGTACGGACTAAAGACCAACATCAACTGAAGACCCACGTGGATCGAAACCCAGCGGCTCCTCAGGAAGCCTCCAGGCTTTCCGGCTCCTCAGGAGGCCTCCAGGTTTTCCGGCACCATCTGCAGTGCCGGTCGGGACTGCTGAGGCATCTGGCCACGTGGACTGAGCAGCTACCAGGTTCGGTGATTCTCAGGCCTGCAACTGCTATTGGACTACTGTAAGCTAATCCAATAAATTCCCTTTATAAAATAATTCATTCTAGTAATTCTGTTCCTCTAGAGAACCCTGACTAATACAGTCTTACTTTAGCCCAGGCTGAGCTGGAATTCACTCTATAGTCTCAGGGTGGCCTCGAACTCATGGTGATCCTCCTACCTCTGCCTCCCAAGTGCTGAGATTAAAGGCATGCACTACCATGCCCGGCAGAAGCTTTTTTTTCTTTTTCTTTTAAGGCAGACTGGTAATATGCCTACATTATAACAAAGTTGGTGAGCGGCACATGACATGCAAGGGCATGGATGCCCATCAGAATTGTTTTTCCATCACATGGCTTTATATAATAAAGTAATCTTGAAAGTTTCTTTAATATAAATTGTATATCCTGCTCATCCCTATCCTTTACCAACTGCCATTAGGTTCTCTGGTCCATCTAGACTGTGAAATGTTTGTAACATCCTAGTCATTTTTAAAAACATGTTTCCTCCTTTTAAAAAATATGTTATTTACTTATTTGAGATCAAGAAGGAGGCAGGTAAAGAAAGAGAGAGAGGATGGATACGCCAGGGCCTGTAGCCACTGTTAACAAACTCCAGACACATGTGCCACCTTGTGCATCTGGCTTTATGTGGGTACTGGGTAACTGAACCCAGGTTGTAAGGTTTTGCAGGCAGTCCGTGCGCCATCACTCCAGCTCCTGTCACAACCTATTCTTAGTATTGCTCTTCTTTATCATGAGCTTGTGAACATAAACAGCAACTTCCACACACTGTGCTCCTCTTAGAGCAATCTACTTAAATACAATTTCTCTTAAAACCTAAAACTGGGGGCTGGAGAGATGGCTTAGTGGTTTAAGCATTTGCCTGCAAAAGGACTCAGGTTCAACTCCCCACGACCCACATTAGCCAGATGCACAAGGAGGTGCCCACATCTGGAGTTCCATTGCAGTGGCTGGAGGCCCTGGAATGCCTATTCTTTCTCTCTCTCTCTCTTTTTCTCTCTCTCTCCCTATTTAATAAGAAAAAAAAAACTAAAAAAAGGAAAGAGGGCTATGTGCTCAATAGAATAACCACTGGTAAAACAAAATGATTTTAAGGTATAAAGAGTTAAATTTTATATGGTACACACCTTTAATCCCAGCACTGAGGAGAAAGAGGTAGGTGGATCATTGTGAGTTCAAGGCTATCCTGAGACTACACAGTGAATTCCAGTTCAGCCTGAGCTAGAGTGAGGCCCTACCTCCGAAAACCAAAAAAAAAGAAAAAAAAAAAGAGTTAAATTATATAAAGATTAATGTAATCATTTTTGTTTTACTTTCTTTCCTTTTAGCCCAAATTTGGCTAACTTCTGACACAAATTGGAAAGTTAGTGGTCTTAATTCATTTAAGGTGGATTAAATATGTTATAATTGAATACATCTAACTACACTTGAAGAGCTAATTCAGAGAAATACTAGCACATGATATAGAACTGTTAGCTTAGCTTGGACTTACTGTGCTCAAAGTAATCACCTATTATCCTCATCTGACAATTCTCTTCACTTAGTTGAACACCTGGTTTATAATATATTAGAGGATGAGACCTGAAAGCAAGAATTAGATAAGCTTATGAGATGATCAGTAAATCAAATTAACTCTAGATTAAAGATAATAGGAGAAAATCTATTTTTATGAAGAGTTGATGAATCAAGAATGTTAAAATACTTGATACCTTTTGTTGTTGTCACTTATGGCGTATGTACTCTAGAGCATGGCTTGTATGAGGCCTTGACCATGGATCTATGGAGTTATTACCCAAATTTTTGCTCATCTTCACTTGCTATAGAACTGGAGAAAGGCTTGCATCATCCCTTTATGTGTGGGGCAAGTGCCTTAACCACTAGACTATCTCTCCAGCCCAAAGTGAGCCTCTCAAACCTTCCCAGAAGCTGCTGACAAAACTGAGAAGTAAACTAAGGGCTAGGCTTCCGCTGTGCTACCACTCTGAAACTGTCATTGTCACGATCCCTAGTACTTCAACTTGCTGAGACTGGAGAGGTGGTTCAGTGATTGTAGGTGCTTGTTTGCAAAGCCTATGGTTTGGGTTTGATTCCCCATTGTTCATGTGGAGCCAGATACACAAAATGGCACAAACCTACCTAAAGACTCTTTCTACCCATTGATCTTAACATAAATTATCTGCTTCCCCCTTCACTTTTACCTGCTGTATAAATGACACTGCTGTCTCCTGAGATGGAAGCATCACAAATTTTAGCATTATCCCTGATTCCTCTCATTCCCTCGGCTTCCAGATTAACAAATGTTGTAAATCTACCTCCAAAATTTCCTCTAAGTTCACTCATTTCTCCCTATCTCTATCACAGTCCACCTACTCCAAGACCATATACATTCATAGACAAGGCATATGTACTTTGTAAATATATACTTTTTTAAATGTAGGGGCATGTACCTTCAATGGGGTTGACTTCCGGCCAAGCATACAAAATGGCTGAAGCTTATTAATGATTCAGCACCATTCATGTAGATGAGATCAATGCATGGAATGTGCCTGTGTGCGCACTCCCGATATAACTACCTTCTAATAGTAAGTCACAAGAGGGTGTGGAAAAGGCCCTGTGATCTTTCTCATGCCATCTCCTCCTAGAAGAAACTGTGTACCTGTGTTTACTATAGAAAGTTAAGGTATGAAGCTCATCTTGTGATTCTATCTGGAACTTTATTAGGTTTATTAATATGTATTACATACATATTATATATGTTAGAATATGTATTTAATTTTTTGTTCATTTTTTATTTAACTATTTATTTATTTGAGAGTGACAGAGAGAGAGAGAGAGAGAGAGAGAGAAAGAAACAGAGAGAGAGATTGAGAACAGGCACGCCAGGGCTTTCAGCCACTGCAAACGAACTCCAGATGCGTGCGCCCCCTTGTGCATCTGGCTAACGTGGGTCCTGGGAAACCGAGCCTCGAACCAGGGTCCTTAGGCTTCACAGGCAAGCGCTTAACTGCTAAGCCATCTCTCCAGCCCAGAATATGTATTTATTAAGATACATGTTAAGATATTATTAACATGGCATTGTTCAATAGGTACTGAGAGTCTCCTAGAGAGTTTATTTTAGAAATTTGAAGCTGGGCGTGGTGGTGCACGCCTTTAATCCCAGCACTCGGGAGGTAGAGGTAGGAGGATCGCCATGAGTTCAAGGCCACCCTGAGACTACAGAGTTAATTCCAGGTCAGCCTGGACCAGAGTGAGACCCTAACTCGAAAAACAAAACAAAACAAAACAAAACAAAACAAAAAAAAAATTTGAGTTTAAGTGTAGTCCCTTTAAAGGTAATGAGACTGAGCTGGATGTGGTGGTGCATGCCTTTAATCGCAGCACTTGGGAGGCAGAGGTATGAGGATTACTGAGAGTTTGAGGCCACCTGAGGCTACATAGTGAATTCCAGGTCAGCCTGAGCTAGAGTAAGACCCTACCTCAGAAAACCAAAAAAAAAAAAAAAAAAAAAAAAAAAAATTAATGAGGCTGGAACCCCACAGGTTAAATGACTATTCAGTTGAAATCTCATGTAGATGGAAAAATACAAACTATATAATTCTACTCTATTTAAAATTCCAATTAAGAATGAAATGAAAAGCTAATGTTTACTTTCACCTTGTCAAAAATAACACTTATATCTGCTGCCCATTCTAAGATTGTTTTGATGTACCTGAAGGTGGGATAATGGGCTAACAGCAAAGAAGTGTGGTCAGGATGACAGTGCCCCAATGTGCTCATTCCTACCCTGTCACTCTTACATTCTTTCTTCCCCCTCTTCCTCACTGTTCCCTGAGCCTTGAGGGCAGTTATAGTTATGATGTTTAGTGTTGAGCTCTCAACAGCCTCTTAGTTTCTGCGTTGATGAGTTTCGAGTCTCTCAGTGTCTGATACCACCTCCATTAAGAAGCTTTGCTGGAAAACTGTGAGAGCAACACTCAGATTCACTCTTCCACTTCCTCTGCAGTGTTCCCTGAGCACGGAAGGTGTGATAGAGATAACTCATCCAGCATTAAGCCCTGGGATTTCTCTTCTTCTTGTCATTTTGATGAGTCTTGGGTCTTCCTGGTATTTGCCTCCATATATAAATAGAAGGTTCTCTGGAACAGAGGCCTGTGCTGGGTGGGCCTGGTCCTTCTAGCTCCCAGGCACCTCCATGTATCTACCTCTCTCATTTTGATGTAAGGTCTATAAGCCAGGCTGATCTTAAACTTGCAAGCTCTCTGTTTTGTCCTCTCAAATGTTGGGATTACTTGTGTATCTCTGTGACTTACCTTTCTTTTCTTTTTCCTACATTTTGTTCCCATTTCTATGTCTCTCCTCTCATTGTCTCTGATGTGACATTAAATATCATTGTACTTCTTTGACTCAATAAACAATAGATTGGGACTATACCAAGATAGTGTTAAATCCTAGAGCTGGTCTTTGAGAAATAGCTATTGCAAGTTATAACAATCTTGATCTATTTTAAGTTAAAAAAAAAAAAAAACTATAGGAATTCAATCACTAAGGCAGGAAGACGGCTGTACTGTAGCTTATTGTTATTTTCAATCTGGAAATGTACTAACAAACATTCTTTGTAGTTTGTACAGTTTTTGTTTATTATACATCATTTTCCCCTTCAGCCAGATTTGTGGCTGATAAAAATAACCAAATATTTGCTTATAAATTGTTTTAATGAAAATCTGTAGCCTACTGCAGTAAGATTCATGATCATGATAACTTTGAAAGCATTTGTTTGCACTTGGAGTATAAGGGAGTAATTTAAATTTAAAATTTTTGCATAAATTATTTATATGTTGAGTCAAAGATGCAATGCGATTACTACAACATTTTTTTAGAAGCAAGGCAGTTTAAAATTTATAAATACCTCTTTACATTTTGGCAGCACTAGATATAGTTTTCTAGAAAGCTGTATTTTTTGTTGTTTGAAGATATGTTAGCTGTTTTCACTCTCTCAAACAGATGGAACCATAGCATTGTGAACATTGTTATTAAAACAGCAAATGAAGCTATGAAAAGAGGTGTCACATTTCCAAGTATTCATCTTGCAAATTAAATCCTATAACTTAGCAGGTGGTTTAAGTTCTCTTTAGAAAATTTAAAATCAGCTTACTTCATTTCTCTGGTTTAACAGAGACACAGGTTCACTGCTGCACTCACAGAGTCTGCTTGCTTGTTTCTGAGGATTGACAGTTGGGAAAGTATTTGCTAACTTTTGCTCAAAATGGCTTGTGATTGCCACATTCAGATGGCTGAATCTTCAATTTCCTTCACTGGTAATTTCTACCACTTGTCTCTGGAGTCTGTTTTTAAGGGCTTGATGAATCCAACAACTAAAACCCATGTTCAGTATGGTTCCTGACCATTTCAATACCCTACATCAATCATTCAGCGTACTGGGACTTTGCCATCCAATAAAGCAAACTTCAATATATAGTCTGCTTCTAGGTTAGAGAATGATAGTAAAATATGGTCATCTCCTGATAGCTCTATATCCCCGGAAGATACCAAAATCCATGGATGTTCAAAGTCCCTCATATAAAATGGCATATTTGCACTTAACCAAGGCACATCCTCCCATTAGTAAATTGTCTTCTTTTAATATTTTTATTTTTTATTTATTTATATATTTGACAAAGAGATAGAGAGAAAGATAGAGAGAATGGGTGCTCCAGGGCCTCCAGCCACTGAAAATGAACTCCAGACACATGTGCCACCTTGTGCTTACATGGGTCCTGGGGAATTGAACCTGGGTCCTTTGGCTTTGCAGGCAAGCACCTTAATCACTAAGCCATCTCTCTAGCCCCTCCCCTAAATTATCTTTATATTACTCATAATACTGCATACAATGAATATATTGAATAAGTATTTGTAATGCTAGATTGTTTAAAGAGTAATAAGAGCTGTACAACTCTATAAATGTGAAAAAATACTGAATTGTAATTGTACAATTAAAGACAGTATATTCTACAATATATAAATTATAGCTCAATAAAGCTAATTTTTATTAGGCTGGCTATTTTGTTTATCTGGTGCTGGGAATTGAAGACAGGGCCTCTCACACATGTTACATGAGGGCTCTATCACTCAGTTTCAGCCCTAATCCAAGTGACACCCATGACTTCTGTTCACTTTCATTGGTCAGGAAAATCACATAGCTATAAGTCACTCCAATGGGATAGGCAATGTAATAATGCTAGGTACCCAGAAGGAAAGTGGAAATATTTCATGTACAGTAGTAGTTACTGCTATGGGCTCATGGTGTTAGCTGCACAAATGGGTACAAGTATCAGGTGAAGCTAATTGTTAAACTATATCTACCTGGGTACCATTATAGTAAGAATAGACATAAACAGTTCTGTACATTGCAGGCAGAAAAATATTGTGATCATTAAATCAGAGTCCAAGAGTCCCGAACTGTCAGTAAGCCTTCTTGCATCCAGCTGAGAGTTTTCAACACAAGGATGTTCAAGGAGCAGAAAAATTCTGATTAATAAGTCATTTAGCAACACAATGGAATTCTAATATTAAAATTCTTTACCCAACAGATGCTGTACATATTTCTAGAAAAATCCTGACAGCTTTTTTTTTTTTTTTTTTTTTTTTTTTAACCAGCTTCTGGATTTCTCTCTTTTCTGCTCTGTATCTGATGCCTACATGGGAGGGTTCAACTTTCAGTGCTCTCTCCTGTGCTCTCTTCTTCAACCTCAGCCTCTATCTCTAATGTCCCCAGACCAGAGTTGGGAGTTTTCAACAGGGCTCATCCTTGCTGAGTTTTACTGCTGGTGCTAAATGGTTTCTAAGATGATGCTCAATGATCATTGCCTGCTCAGTTAACTGTGAGCCTCTCTACCTACTCACTTGCAAATCTAACCCTCCCTTCTTAAGAGAGATTTACCTATCCATGCGTAGGTGGAATCCCCTCTCTTTAACAGAGCGATCTTCACAGCATAGTGAAAAACAATGAGGTATTACTTCTCAGATTAGATTATATAAAGGCTCTAGTTTCTAACTTATATTCCCTCTGATAGCTATGTGCTATGGTATTATTGGAAGCCCTATGAAGAAGTCCATCTTACAAAGACCCTTAGGCCAACAAATTCAACTGAGATAGGCTCATATTCCGTATCTAATACAAACTGAGACAAATTTTATAGATTTGTATTGTGTCCCAGAGATTTTGGTATGTTGTGTTCTCATTATCATTTGACTCTATAAATTTTTTGATTTCCTTCGTGATTTCTTCGTTGACCCATTCATCATTTAGTAATGTATTGTTTAGTTTCCATGATTTTGTGTATGCTCTATAGCCTTTCTTGCTACTGATTTGTAGTTTGATTCCATTGTGGTCAGATAGAATGCAAGGAATTATTTCAATTTTCCTGAATGTGTTAATATTTGCTTTGTGTCCTATATATGGTCTATTGTAGAGAATGTTCCATGTGCTGCTGAAAAGAATGTATATTCTGCAGCATTTGGATGAAATGTCCTGTGTATATCTGTTAGGTCCATTCCTTCTATGACCTCATTTAGTCCAGTTGCCTCTCTGTTTATTTTTTCCTGGGATGACCTGTAAATTGATGAGAGTGGAGTGTCAAAGTCACCCACCACCACTGTGTTTGGTGTTATCTGTGACCTTAGTTCTAATAGTGTTTGTTTGACGAATTTGGGACCCCCCCATGTTAGGTGCATATATGTTAAGGATTGTAATGTCCTCCTGTTGGAGTGTGCCCTTAATCAATATAAAGTGACCTTCCTTATCTTTCTTGACTAACATTGGACTAAAGTCTACCTTGTCTGATATTAGGATAGCAATCCCTGGTTGTTTTCTAGGCCCATTTGCTTGAAACACCGTTTTCCAACCTATCACCCTAAGATAATGTCTATCCTTTGTAGAAAGGTGAGTTTCTTGGAGACAACAAATTGTAGGATCCTGCTTTTTAACCCAGTCTGCAAACCTATGTCTTTTCGTTGGGGCATTGAGGCCGTTGATATTAAGAGATATTTTTTAAAGGTGTGTATTTATGTTTGCCATTTTTTTTGTGTGTGTAGTTCCTGTTCTACCTGTGCTTTCTTCTGTTAACTAGTATTTGAGCATTGCTTGTTTTTTCTAGGTTCCTTATATGTATGCTTTTCCTTTTCTTCAGCATGGTGGATTCTATCAAGTATTTTCTATAGAGCTGGTTTTGTCTTCAAATACTCCTTTAATCTGCTTTTGTCATGGAATGTCCTTATTTCTCCGTCTATTTGAATGGATAACTTTGTGGGGTAAAGTAACCTTGGTTGACAGTTGTTATCTTTGAGAACTTGGAATATATCACTCCAAGCCCTTCTGGCTTTAAAAGTTTGTGTTGAATAATCTGCTGTAATCCTGATGGGTTTGCTTTTGTAGGTAACTTGATTTTTCTCTCTAACTGCTTTCAATATTTTTTCTTTGGTGTGTGTGTTTGGACGTTTGATTATAATATGGCAAGGAGAGGTTCTTTCCAGGTTTTGTCTGGCTGGGGTTCTAAAGGCTTCCTGTATCTGCATTGGCACCTCTTTCCCAATTTGGGGGAAATTTTCTTCTATGATTTTGTTGAAGATGCCTACTATGCCTTTGGAGTGGATTTCTTCTCCTTCTACTATGCCCGGAATTCTTATATTGGATCTTTTCATAGTGTCCCGAATATCTTGAAATTCCCACTCATACTTTCTATAAGCTTGTCTTTCTCTTTGTTGGACTGTTTTAGATCTGCCACCTGGTCATCTAGCTTAGATATTCTGTCCTCTCCCTCATCCATCCTACTGGTGAGATTTTCTACAGAGTTTTTTATTTCATTAACTGTGTTCTTCATTGCTAGTAATTCTGACTGGTTTTTCTTTATTATTTCTATTTCCTTATTTATGTCTTGTATTGCCTTCTTTATTTCATTAAATTGGTGTCCTGTGTCTTCTTTGATTCCTTTGATTTCCTCTTTGATTTCTTCTTTGTTTCTTTTGATTTGTTCTTTGACCTCTTTGAACATATTTATGATAACTCTTTTGAACTCTTTCTCAGGCATTTCCTCTAACTCATTCTCGCTGGACGACATTTCTGATGCATTAATACTTTTAGGTGGATTTATATCATCTTGCTTTTTAGTGTTTCTTGTGTTATAATGTATATATTTTTGCATCTTGGATTAAGTTAATGCTTGGATTTTCTAGCTAGCTGGGTATTCTTAGCTGTATTAATTGATTTGATGTAATATATTTTCAGGGTAGGAGCTTAAGGTATTAGGTGTGGCTCTTAAGACTCTCAGAGTATCTACAAAGATGTTCTTAGGGGTTGAGTTTCCCTACTATAGGAGTATTCAAGCAGGCTGAGTGGAATAAAATACAGGTAGATTCTAAAGTTTAACTAAACTCTGTACACATTCAATCAAAAACAGCCCCGAGTATGTATGCAAGAGTAGTTATTATAACGACCAGATCCTCTATCAACAAAGAGGTTATGATTTCTGGTCTGTTGAGGGATCCAAGTCAGCTTGCAACCAAGTGAGACCCTTCCCTGGTGCAATCCCAGTTACCTTGGATGATTTTGGTCTCAGTCAAGTTGCTGCCTGGGTCATCGGGCTGCTGTTCTGATTTCTGCAGCTGGGCACTGGCTTCTCCTGCGGGGCAAACCGAGCCTGGCAAGTGTGGCCCTGCAGATCAGCACCCCTGCTGCTGGAACTGCTGCTCAAGCTGCCGCTGCTGGGTCTGTAGCTGCTGCTGCTGCCTCTGCTGCTGCTGTAGCTGCCACTGCTGGAGCCACACTGCTGCTGAAGCTGCTGCTGCTGGGTCCATTGCCGCTGCTCCCACAGAAGCTGCTGCTGCTGGGTCTGCCGCTGCTGCTGCGACTGGAGCTGCTACTGCTGGGGCCACTGTTACTGGTGCCGGAGCCACTGATGTTGCTGCCAAACTCTGCTCCTGTTTGGGTCCAGCTGTCAGCTCAAGTTGGCGTGGCTGGGTCCCAGGACTGCTGCTCTGTTCGCTGGAGCTGGGCTCAGGCAGCGGGGGAGGGGAGGGAGCCGCAGCTGCTCTGGTTCTCTTGCTGCTCCATGTGTTCTTCTACCTCGCGGTCTCCTCCATTGCTCACTGCCGCTCTCCCTTCACGTTTCCTGAGTTGTGGAGAGCGCCGGTGTGAGTGGAAGTTCTCGCACCTGGCTTTTCCTGCAGCTGAAGCCGAGTCTGGCGGCTTTCTGGTGTGCCGCCGTCACCGCAGCAGTTTGCCGAGCTGACGCAGCCGCTTTTGATGGCCTGTGCAGGCTCTGGATGCTCTGGATCTCTTCTACTTCTCCGCTGCCACTTCAATTTCCTATACACCTCACTTTTTAGTAAAAGTGTATATTTTGCTGAGTTTTTTTGGTCTTTTTTCCCCCCTAGGCTGCTTTGGCGTGGTACCTACGCTGCCATCTTAACCGGAAGGGCCCCTACTCTTGCATAAATACTCGGTGCTATTGTTGATTGAATGTATACAGCATTTAGTTAAATTTTAGAATCTACCTGTATTTTGTTCCACTCAGCCTACTTGAATACTCTCATAGCAGGCAAACTCAACCTCTAGGAACACTTTTCTAGATACTGTGAGAGTGTTAAGAGCCACACCTAGCATCTTAATCTCCTACACTGAAGATATATAACATCAGATCAATTGATACAGCTAAGGATACCCAGCAAACTAGAAAATCCAAGCATTATCTTAATCCAAGATGAAAAATATATACATTATAACAAAAGAAACACCAAAAATCAAGACAATATAAATCCACCAAAAAGTATTAATGCATCAGAGATGACCTCCAGTGAGAACAAGTTGTAGGAAATGCCTGAAAAAGATTTCAAAAGGATGATTGTAAATATGTTCAAAGAAGTCAAAGAACAAATCAAAAGAAACAAAGAGGAAGTCAAAAGAATTAAAGAAGATGCAGGACACCAAGTTAATGAAATAAAGAAGGCAATACAAGACATAAATAAGGAAATAGAAATAATAAAGAAAAACCAGTCAGAATTACTAGCAATGAAGAACACAGTTAATGAAATAAAAAAACTCTGTAGAAAATCTCACCAGTAGAATGGATGAAGGAGAGGACAGAATATCTAAGCTAGATGACCAGGTGGCAGATCTAATACAGTCCAACAAAGAGAAAGACAAACTAATAGAAAAGTGTGAATGGGAATTTCAAGATATTTGGGACACTATGAAAAGGTCAAATATAAAACTTCAGGGGGTAGTAGAAGGAGAAGAATTTCACTGCAAAGACATAGTTGCTGTCCTCAACAAAAATCATAGAAGAAAACTTTCTAAAATTGGGAAAGAGGTGCCAATGCAGATACAGGAAGCCTTTAGAACACCAGCCAGAAAAAACCTGGAAAGAACCTCTCCTCGCCATATTATAATCAAACTACCAAAATCACAATCCAAAGAAAAAATATTGAAAGCAGTCAGAGAGAAAAATCATGTTAACTACAAAGGAAAACCCATCAGGATTACAGCAGATTACTCAACACAAACTTTAAAATCCAGAAGAGCCTGGAGTGATGTACTCCAAATTCTGAAAGATAGCATCTGTCAACCAAGGTTACTTTATCCTGTAAAGCTATCCATTCAAATAGATGGAGAAATAAGGACATTCCATGACAAAAGCAGGCTAAAGGAGTATCTGAAGACAAAACCAGCTCTTTCAGAAAATACTTGAAAGAATCCTCCTTGCTGAAGAGAAGGATAAGCACACATATAAGGAACCTGGAAAAAACAAGCAATACTGAAATACTAATTAACACAAAAGAGCAAAGGTATAACTGGAATGACAAAACAAAGGGCAAACATAAATACACATCTTGCAATAATATCACTGTCCTCAATGCCCCAACCAAAAGACACAGGTTTTATACTGGGTTAAAAAGCAGGATCCTTCAATTTGTTGTCTCCAAGAAACTCACCTTTCTACAAAGGATGGACATTATCTTAGGGTGAAAGGTTGGAAGATGGTGTTTCAAGCAAATGGGCCTAGAAAACAAGCAGTGGTTGCTATTCTAATATCTGACAAGGTAGACTTCAGTCCAACGTTAGTCAAGAAAGATAAGGAAGGTCACTTTATATTGATTAAGGGCACACTCCAACAGGAGGACATTACAATCCTAAACATATATGCACTTAACATGGGGGCTCCCAAATTCATCAAACAAACACTATTAGAACTAAGGTCACAGATAACACCAAACACAGTGGTAGTGGGTGACTTTAACACCCCACTCTCATCAATTGACAGGTCATCCCAGGAAAAAATAAACAGAGAGGCATCTGGACTAAATGAGGTCATAGAAGGAATGGACCTAACAGATATACACAGGACATTTCATCCAAAGGCTGCAGAATATACATTCTTTTCAGCAGCACATGGAACATTCTCTAAAATAGACCATATATTAGGACACAAAGCAAATCTTAACAAATTCAGGAAAATTGAAATAATTCCTTGCATTCTATCTGACCACAATGGAATCAAACTACAAATCAGTAGCAAGAAAGGCTACAGAGTATACACAAAATCATAGAAACTAAACAATACACTACTAAATGATGAATGGGTCAATGAAGAAATCAAGAAGGAAATAAAAAAATTTATAGAGTCAAATGATAATGAGAACACAACTTATCAAAATCTCTGGGACACAATGAAAGCAGTTCTAAGAGGTAAACTTATAGCCTTAAGTGCCTATAGTAAGAAATTAGAAAGATCGCAAGAAATGACCTAATGCTTCACCTTAAAGCCTTGGAAAAAGAAGAACAAGGCAAACCAAAAATCAGTACATGGGAAGAAATAATAAAGAGTAGGGCAGAAATTAATGAAATAGAAACAACAATAACAACAACAACAAAAAAAAATCCAAAGAATTAATGAAACAAAGAGTTGGTTCTTTGAAAGGATAAACAAGATTGATAAACACTTAGCAAATCTGACCAAAAGAAAGAGAGAAGAGACACAAAGTAATAAAATCAGAGATGAACAAGGTAACATCACAACAGATTCCAGAGAAATTCAAAAAATCATAGGCACATACTGTAAAAGCATATTCTCCACAAAGTATGAAAATCTGAAAGAAATGGGTGAGTTCCTTGATTTATATGACCTACCTAAATTAAATCAAGATGAGATTAATCACTTAAATAGACCTATAACAAGCATGGAGATCTGAACAGTTATCAAAAATCTCCCAACTAAAAAAAGCACAGTCCCAGATGGATACACTGCTGAATTTTACCAGATGTTCAAGGAAGAGCTAACACTATTGCTTCTTAAGCTTTTCCATGAAATAGAAAAAGAAGGAATTCTACCAAACTCCTTCTATGAAGCCAGCATCACTGTAATACCAAAACCAGACAAAGATAGAACAAAAAAAGAAAATTACAGACCAATCTCCCTCATGAACATAGATGCAAAAATTCTCAACAAAATATTGGCAAACAGAAGACAGTAGGCTTTATCCCACAGATGCAGGGATGGTTCAATATACACAAATCTATAAAGGTAATACATCATATAAATGGATTGAAGGACAAAAATCACATGATCATCTCATTAGACACAGAGAAAGCATTCAACAAAATCCAACATCCCTTCATGATAAAAGTCCTACAGAGACTGGGAATAGAAGGAACATATCTCAATATAATAAAGGCTATTTATGACAAGCCTACAGCCAACATATTACTAAATGGGGAAAAACTGGAAGCTTTTCCACTAAAATCAGGAAGAAGACAAGGTGTCCACTGTCCCCACTTTTATTTAATATTATTGGAAGTCTTAGCCATAGCAATAAGGCCGTCATCTTGGCCAAGCTCTCCACTGTGCCTGTCCAGAGAGGCTACTGGAGGAACAAGATCAGCAAGCCCCATATAATCCTCTGTAAGTAACAGGCTGCAGTGGCTCTGTGCTGGTGCACCTTACCCTTTCCCCCTGGGGCACTGGCATTGTCTCGGCCCACGTTCCCAAGAAGCTGCTGCTGATAACTGGTGTTGATGACTGCTATGCTTCAGCCAGGGGTGCACTGCCACCCTGGGCAACTTTTCTAAAGCCACTTTTGACCCCATCTCTAAGACCTACAGCTATCTGATTCCTGGCCTTTGGAAAGATACTGTAATCAACAAGTCTTCCTACCAGGAATTCACTGACTATCTTGTGAAAACTCACACCAGAGTCTCAGTGCAGAGGACCCAGGCTCCAGCTGTAGCTACCATATACGGATTTTATACAGCAAAATAAATAAAAGTGGATTAAGCCTTTTTTTAAAAAAAAAACTTTTCCATAAAATAAAAAAATATGGAATCCTACCATATGGAATCCTCCTATGAAGCCAGCATCACCTTGCTACTAGAACCAGAAAAGATAGAACAAAAAGAAAGCAAGCAAGCAAGCAAGAAAGAAAGAAAACTACAGACCTATCTCCCTCATGAACATAGATGCAAAAATCCTCAACAAAATATTGGTAAACAGAATACAAGAATATATCGGGCTGGAGAGATGGCTTAGCAGTTAAGCACTTGCCTGTGAAGCCTAAGGACCCCGGTTTGAGGCTCGGTTCCCCAGGTCCCACATTAGCCAGATGCACAAGGGGGCGCACGCGTCTGGAGTTCGTTTGCAGAAGCTGGAAGCCCTGGTGCGCCCATTCTCTCTCTCTCCCTCTATCTGTCTTTCTCTCTGTATCTGTCGCTCTTAAATAAATAAATAAATAAATAAATAAACAAACAAACAAATAAAATTAAAGGTGTGCACCATCATGCCTGGAAAAAAAAAAAAGTATATATCAGAGGGGCTGGAGACATGGCTTAGTGATTAAGGCATTTGTCTGCAAAGCTTAAGGACCTCAGTTTGACTCTCTAGGACTCACATAAGCCAGATGTGCAAGGGGGCTGTCACAGCTGGTTTGCATTGTTGGTAGAAATCACCCAGCTAAGAGCAGCTTGTGGGAAAAAGAGGTTTATTTTGGCTTACAGGCTTGAGGAGGAGCTCCACGATGGCAGGGGAAAATGATGGCATGAACAGAGGATGGACATCACGCCCTGGCCAACTTAAGGTGGATAATAGCAACAGGACAGTGTGACAAACTGGCATGGGGAAACTGGCTATAACACCCACAAGCCCACCCCCAACAATACACTCCCTCCAAGGCACATTAATTCTCAAATCTCCATCAGCTGGGAACCTAGCATTCAGAACATCTAAGGTTATTGTAGATACCTGAATCAAGCCACCACAGGGGCACATGCATCTGGAGTTTGTTTGCAGTCCTCTCTTTCTCTCTCTCTATCTCTATGATTCTTTTTCTCTCTCACTGTCTCAAGTAAATACATAGAATATATCAGAAAAATCATTCACCCTGACCAAGTATGCTTTATCCCAGAGATGCAGGGATGTTTCAACATATGCAAATCAATAAATGTAATTCATTATATAAATGGACTGAAGGAAAAAAATAACATTATCATCTCATTAGATGCAGAAAAGGCATTTGACAAAATCCCATACCCCTTCATGATAAAAGTCCTACAGCAACTAGAAGTAGAAGGAACATATCTCAACATAATAAAGGCTATTTATGACAAACCTACAGACAACGTAATACTAAATGGAGAAAAACATGAAGCTTTTCCACTAAAATCAGGTACAAGATAATGGTGTTCATTGTCTCCTTTTTTATTTAATATAGCACTAGAAGTCTTAGTCATAGAAATGAGGCAACATACATTCATAAAAGGGATACAAATTGGAAAGGAAAAGATCAAGTTATCATTATTTGCAGATGACATGATTTTATACATAAAGGACCCTAAAGACTCTACCAGCAAATTGTTAGAGCTGATAAACACCTATAGCCATGTAGCAGGATCCAAAATAAGCACACAGAAATCAGTAGCCTTCCTCTATGCTAACAACAAACACACAAAGAATGAAATCAGAGAATCACTCCCATTCACAATTGCATCAAAAATATATATATAGTGCCTTTGATAAATCTAACCAAAGAAGATAAGATCTCTACAATGAAAACTTTAAAATACCCAGGCAAGAAATTGCAGAAGACACTAGGAAATGGAAAGACATTCCTTGTTCTTGGATTGGAAGAATCAATATTGGAAAATGTCAAACTTAACAAAAGCAATCTACACATTTAATGCAATCCCCATTAAAATTCCGATGGAATTCTTCATGGAAATAGAAAAAAACATCCAAAAAATAATTTGGAAGCACAAAAATCCCTGAATATCTAAAATAATTTTGAGTAACAAAAATAAGGCCAGTGGTATCACCCAACCCAATTTTATCCTATATTACAGAACCATACTAATAAAAACAGCATGGTACTGGCACAAAAGCAGACATGTAGATCAATATAACAGAATAGAGGACCCAGATGTAAGTCCAGGTAGCTATAGCCACCTGATCTTTGACAAAAAAATACCAAAAATTCTCACTGGCAAAAAGCCTCTTCAGCAAATGGTGCTGGGAAAACTGGATGTGTATCTGTAAAATGATAAAAATAGATCCTTATCTCTCTACATACATATGAATTAAGTCTAAATGGATCAAAAGACCTTAATATCAGATCTAAATCTCTGAAACTGCTAGAGGGAAAAGTAGGGGAAACCCTTCCACATGTAAGTCTTGGCAAAGACTTTCTGAATATAACCCCAATTGGTCAGAAAATAAAACCACAGATCAACCACTAGGACCATATGAAATTACAAAGCAAAGGACACTATGAATAGAGAAAAGAGGCAACCTACAGAATGGGAGAACATCTTTGCCAGCTATACATCTGACAGATGATTAATACCTGGCATATACAAAGAACTCAACAAACTAAATAATAAGAAATCAAACAACCCAATTAAAAATGTGGCTATGGAACTAAATATAGAGTTCTCAAAAGAAGCAATATAGATGGCATATAGACATCTAAACAAGATGTTCTGCATCCCTAGCCATCAGGGAAATGCATATTAAAACTATGTTGTAGCCAGTGTGGTGGTGCATGCCTTATTTAGTGAAGTAACCCAGGCCCAGAAAGCTGAATGGCACATGTTCTCTCTCAAATGTGTATCCTAGCTACAAATGATTTGGCTACTATGTGAGTAGGAATAAAACCCAGTAGCAGAGGCCAGTAAGCTAGAAAGGGGCCATCAAGGGAATAAAAAAGAATGGAGGAGGGACTTAATAGTATGGTGTTGTAGATATGTAAGTAGAAGAACAGATTAATGGGGGTGAGAAGGTCTAAGTAAGGTCAGGGGAAGAGATTGAGTAAAGGAAAGGAAGAGGGAAGACTAATCAAAATCTGAGAGGATATAAATAAGACATATGGAAAACTACTTTTTTTGGACAATGGAACACTCAGAAGCCATAGATTGTTACTAGAAAATTTTCAATGCCAGGAATGGGATGCCTTCCAGTGAGTTGTTGGCCAGGGGTCACTGATACCCCCAAAACATTACAAGCCATTGCCAAGGCTCTTGGTTTCCCACCAGGAATAGATGGCAAGACCCTATTGCTGAATACTCCACATACTTGGGCTGCAAGGCCACTGAGAAATCCTGATGGAGCTGAGCTAAAATCCTCCTCCATGTAGACCAACTGAGAGAAAGCTGGAAAAAAGCTATGCTGCATGCAGTTCAATGGGAGAGAGAGAAATCACCAGTGGAAATACTCAACAGTGGACACTGCATGCCTTAAATTTGCCCAGTCAGGCCAAATGAACCAATGGTGCAATGATGGCATCACTGTTATGGGGGACACCAACTGCTCTCTAATTGGAATGGAGGCCCACTCCATGGGAGGGAAAACATCCATATTACTGAAAATCTACAACAGGGCAGTCATGTGCCCTGGGGGGGGTAATATCTGCTGTTGTCTGGCTAAATGGATATACTATTCTCACCAAACTGCCTTGTAAGCAGTTCTCTTAATGTCTATGCTTATATCTTAATTCTATTCTTACTTTTACTTAGAGAAGCTTCTCTTTTCAGATGGCAGTGACCTTGGGATGACTCAGAGGGAACCATGGTGTTGAGAAGCGAAAGAGGACTGTGCAGTACTGAAATATCTCTATCACATCTTCCACGGCTCAGGGTCCATTGTGGAAGAGGTGGCAGAAAGAATGTAAGAGCCAAAGTAAGGATAGGACTCCTTACAACATATTCCTCCAGACACAAAAGGGCCTCCATATCTATGACCTCACTATGTCTGACACTACCTACATAAGACTATCATAATAGGAGAAAAAGATGATGACATCAAAATAAAAGAAAGACAGATTGAGAGGGGGAGGGAATATTATGAAGAGTGGAGTTTCAAAGGGGAATGTGTGGGGAGGGAGGGAATTTCCATGGATTATTATCTACAATTATGGAAGTTGTCAATAAAAAAATAAATTAAAAAAATTTAAGGTTTAAATTAAAAAAGAAAACTCCCAACCAAAAAGAGTCCAGAACCTGATGGGTTCTCAGCCAAATTCTACCAAAACTCCACTGAAGAGCTAAAACCACTTTTTCTCAAGTTATTTCACATAATTGGTAAACAGAGAACGCTCCTGAACTCCTTCTATGAAGCTAGGATTACTCTGATACCAAAAGCCGAGAGAGACACAAGAAAGAAAAATTATAGACCAATATCCCTGATGAACCTAGATATGAAAATTCTCAATAAAATCCTTATAAACTGAATTCATGAACATATCAGAAGCATTATCCACCTTAATCAAGTAAGCTTCATTCTAGGGATGCAAGGATGGTTCAACATATAGAAATCAATATATGTAGTACACCATAAAAATGAACAAACAGAAGAATCACATGTTCATTTCAATAGATACAGAAAAGGCCTTCAACAAGATACAACATCACTTCATGATCAAAACACTGGAGAGACTAGGAATGAAAGGACTATATCTTAACACAATAAAAGCTATATATAAATAATCAAAGGCCCAAATCATACTAAATGGGGAAAATCTCATATTTCCATTATAATCAGGAACAAGACAGGGTTACCCACTTTCACCACTGCTCTTCAAAATAGGGCTAGAAATCCAAGCCCAAGCAATAAGGCATAAAAAAGAAATAACAGGGATACAAATTTGAAAGAAAGAAGTCAAATTACCCCTATTTACAAATGATGAGATTTAATAGATGACCCAAAAGACTCCACCAAAAAACTCTTTCAGCAAAGTGGATAGAAAAACAAAACACAAAAATTGTCTTTCTACATGCTAAAGACAAACATATGAAGAAAGAGATCAGTGAGGCCATCACATTTTCTTTTTTTGTTTTTTTTTTCAAATTTTTATTAACATTTTCCATGATTATAAAAAATATCCCATGGTAATACCCTCCCTCCCTCACTTTCCCCTTTGAAACTCCATTCTCCATCATATACCCTCCCCATCTCAATCAGTCTCTCTTTTACTTTGATGGCATGATCTTTTCCTCCTCTTATGATGGTCTTGGGTAGGTAGTGTCAGGCACTGTGAGGTCAGGGATATCCAGGCCATTTTGTGTCTGCGGGGAGCACATTGTAAGGGGTCCTACACTTCCTTTGGCTCTTAAATTCTTTCCACCACCTCTTCCACATTAGACTCTGAGCCTTTGAAGGTGTGATAGAGATATTACAATACTGAGCACTCTGGTCACTTCTTTCAAGCACCATGATACCTTCTGAGTCATCCCAAGATCACTGCCATCTGAAAAGAGAAGATTCTCTACCAAAAGTGAGAGTAGCATTAATATAAGGGTATGAACATTAAGAGAAGTGTTTACTAAGCAGTTTGATAAGCATTTAGCCAGATATCAGCAGATGTTACATACCTAGGACTCATGACTACCCCTTTTTCAAGTTTGCAGTATCAGGGATGTATTCCCTACCATGGAGCGAAACTCCAATCCAATTAGAGGGCAGTTGGTTTCCACCATGATAGACATGCAACGATTGCACAGGTTGGCTCATTTTGCCTGGCTGGCCAAATATAAGGCTTGGAGTGTCCGCTGTTGAGTATCTTCACTGGTGATTTCTCTTTCTCCCATTGAACTGTGTGCAAAATGGCTTCTTCTAGCTTTCTGTCACCTGCTGTACATGGAGGAGGTTATTTTCTCAGTTTCAGTAGGATTTCTTAGTGGCTTTGCAGCCCAAGTATGTGGAGTATTCAGCAATAGGGTCTTACCATCTATTCCTGGTAGGAAACCAAGGGCCTTGGCAATGGCCTATAATGTTTTGGGGGCATCAGGGACCCGCCTGGCCAACAACTCACTCTAAGGTATCCCATCCCTGGCACTGAAAATTTTCTAGCAACAATCTATGGCTCCTGAGTGTTCCATTGTCCAAAAAAGTAGGATTCCATATGATTTATTTATATCCTCTTAGATTTTGATTAGCCCTCCTTCCACCTTTCCTTTATTCAATCTCTTCCCCTGACCTCACTTTGGGCCTTTTCACCCCCATTAATCTATTCTTCTACTTACATATATACAATACCAACCTATTAAGTACCCTCCTCCCTTCCTTTCTCTTCCCTTTATATCTCTTTTCTATATTTCTATATTTCTATATTCTCTTTTCTTTGCTACTGAGTTTTTCCCTACTCACACAGAAGCCCAATCATCTGTAGCTAGGATTCACATATGAGAGAGAACATGCAACGCTTGGCTTTCTGGGCCTGGGTTGCCTCACTGAGTATAATCCTTTCCAGATCCATCCATTTTCCTGCAAACTTCATGACTTCATTTTTCTTTACTGCTGAGTACAACTCCACTGTATAAATGTGCCATATCTTCATTATCCACTCATCAGTTGAAGGACATCTAGGCTGGTTCCATTTCCCAGCTATTATATCACATTTTCAATAGCCCCAAACATTAAATATCTTGGTATTTCACTAACCAAGGAAGTGAAAGATTTATACAATGAAAACATAAAAACATTGAAGGAAGAAATTGAAAAAATAAAAAAAGATGGAAAACCTTCTTATACTCATGGATTGGAAGAACCACCATTATTAAAAAATGGTTATTCTGGGGCTGGAGAGATGGCTTAGCAGTTAAGGCATTTGCCTATGAAGCCAAAGGACCCAGGTTTGATTCCCCAGGACCCACATAAGCCAAATGTACAGGGGCACATTCATCTGGAGTTCATTTGTAGTGACTACAGGCCCTGGAGTATCCATTCTCTGTCTGTCTCTCTTCATTTGCTCTCTTTCTCTCTCTCTCTCTCTCTCTCTCTCTCTCTCTCTCTGCTTGCAAATAAAATTAATAAAATAAAATTATTAAAAATTGGTCATTCTACCAAAAGCAATATACAGATTTAATGCAATACCTATTAAAATTTTAGCCACTTTCTTCACAAAGAAAAAAATAGTCTCACAATTCATATGGAACTACAGAAGGCCTCAGATATCCAAAACTATCCTCTGCAAAACAGTTCAAGAGGTATCACCTTACTTGATTTCTAATTATACTACAAAGCCATAGTAATATTTTTTTAAAAAGCATGATATTGGCACAACCAGTCATACAGATCAATGGAACAGAATATAATGTACAGGCCTTCATTCAACTGGAGCTACCTGATCCTTACAAAGGAGCCAACAATGCACAGTGGAGAAAAGACAGCATTTTTAATAAATGGTGCTTGGAAAATTGGATATCTGCATGTAGAAAAATGAAACTAGACACACTCCTCTTACCTTGCACAACAATCAACTCCAAATGGATTAAGGACCTCAACATAAGACCTGAAACTAAAATGATTTCAGAAAAGATAGGGAGAACTGTCCAAGATATAGGAGTGATGAAAAACTTCCTGAATAGGACCCCAGTAGCTCAGGAAATTAAACTAACACTGAACTAGTGGTATCTCATGAAGCTAAAAAGCTTTGATAGAGACAAGCATACCATAAGCAGAGCCAACAGATAAACCATAGAATGGGGGAAAAAAATCTTTGTAAGCTACACCTTCAACAGAGGCATAGTTTCTAGAATCTATAAAGAATATTAAAACCTCGGCTGGAAAGATGGCTTAGCAGTTAACCACTTGTCTGTGAAGCCTAAGGACCTCAGTCCGAGGCTCGATTCCCCAGGACCCATGTAATCCAGATGCACAAGGTGACACATGTATCTGGAGTTTGTTTGCAGTGGCTTGAGGCCCTGGTGCACCCATTCTTTCTATCTATCTGCCTCTTTCTCTCTCTCTTTGTCTGTCACTCTCAAATAAATAAAAAAATAAAGAAATTTTTTAAAAAGAATTCAAAAACTTAAGCAATAAAAAACAATCTATTCAAAAAATGGGACAGATGGGCTGGAGAGATGGCTTAGTGGTTAAGCACTTGCCTGTGAAACCTAAAAACCCTGGTTCAAGGCTTGATTCCCCAGGACCCATGTTAGCCAGATACAAAGGGGGCACACACGTCTGGAGTTCATTTGCAGTGGCTGGAGGCCCTGGTGCGCCCATTTCTTTTTCTCTCTCTCTGCCTCTTTCTCTCTGTCTGTATCTCTCAAATAAATAAATAACCCCCCGCCAAAAAAAAAATGGGGTAGAGGGCTGGAGAGATGGCTTAATGGTTAAGGCACTTGCCTGCAAAGCCAAAGGACCCTGGCTCAACTTCCCAAGACCCACATAAGCCATATGCACAAGGGGGTGCATGCATCTGGAGTTAATTTGCAGTGGCTGGAGGCTCTGGTGCTCCCATTCTCTCTCTCTCCTCTCTCTTTCTCAGATAAATAAATAAAAAACATTTTTAAAAAATGGGGCAGAGAATTGAATGGAGAATTCTCAAAGGAGGAAATACAAATGGCCAATATTCATTTAAAGAAATGCTCAACATCCTTAGTCATCAGGGAAATACAAATTAAACAACTTTGAGATTTTATCTTATTCCAGTCAGGATGGCAATCATCAAAAAGTCAAATGACAACAAATATTGGTGAGGCTATGGGGAAAGAGGAACCCTTATTTATTGCTGGTGCGAATGCAAACTTATACAACCAGTATGGAAATCATTATAGAAACTCCTGGAAAAGATTAAAATTGGTTTTGCCATCTGACCCAGCTATTCCACTCCTTGGTATCTACTCTAAAGAGTCCACTCTGTGTTTCAGAGATACTTGCTCAACCATATTTATTGCTGCTTTGTTCACAACAGCTAGGAATTGGAGTCAACCCAGATGCCCAGGGACAGATGAATGGAAATTGAATATGTGGTACATTTACACAATGGATTCTACTCAGCAGTAAGGAAAAAATCAAATAACGAAATTTGCAGAAAATGGATGGTATTGAAAAATGTCATCCTAAGTCACAAAGACTAAGAAATACAAGGGTTGCATTTTCTCACTATATATGTGACTCTTAAACTGGACCAGTAGAAGAGGAGTCTAAAAGGGAGTGAGCATTAGGACTATGCATGTACACCTAGAATGAGACCAGGAAAAAGTGGAACCAGGGAGGGAGGAGGAGAGGGATTACCAGACAAACCAGTAGAGGGAAAGCATTAGGGTGGGAGGGTAGGTGGGGGTTCAGGATAAGGATGGGTGAGGAGGGGAACTACACAAAACCAAAGACTAAAGAGTCAGCATAATAGGAACCTTCCTTCTTGAAACCAGTAAAGAGATAGAACCCCCTATTAAGGGAGGTGGACAGACCAGACCATAATGCCCAGTAGAAGATGGAGAAAGCTTAAGCTTTAAACAATGGGCTGTGGCTTGTGGATCCCAGGGCCAGAGCTGAGCTAACCCCCACATCAAGCTGTTGGCCACTGTGATCTATGTGGTTCCCAGAAAAATGCAAGCCTTTGCCAGGCACTTGGTTGCCAGACAAAGCTAAAAAGTAAGACCTTACTTCTGAAGATACCACAGGCTGCCATTTCAGGACACCAAGAGACAATGTGGGAACTGAGAGGAAAGTCAGTCCTCACCTGGCAAACCTGCATGATGCTGGAAAGTGCTCTGGGAGCTACTGTGAGACAATGGTCACCAACAGCATGAATAAGCAAGAGACCCTGCAAGCCACACCATCAACCAGCCAGACAAGAAGTGCATACCTGTGTAATAATGGCACAGGCACGGCTCATAGCTGGTACTGGGAACCAAGCCAGCACCCCATGGTCAAGAAAATCCCATTAGGCAGAGAGATGCCCAGTATTCCCTGTACAAATCAAGTGGCAATCCTCATGAAAATGTCACTCCAGGTCCCAGGCATATCCCCTTGCATCGAAGCTGCTTTTACCCTGGATTGGAGAATCTGTTTTCTTACAGATGTCAGATGAGAATGGGGAGATCCAAGATCTATCCAAAAAAAAAAAAAAAAAAAAAAAGCCAAATGCTCACAAGGAGATGTTCTGCCTCTACCACATCTACTAGGGTCCAGAAGAAACTCTGGAAGTAGCAGCAAAAGGAGCATTGCTCCCAGTGCTAGCCTGATGTTCACATCCAGGAAAATATTAACAAACAGTGGGGTGAACAAAAACACATCATAACGGAAATACAGAGGCTACAGAGAAGTCAACACTAACTCATAACACACCTGCCAAGGCTCAGGGACTGTTGCAGAAGGTGGGTGGGAAGATTATAAGAGCCACAGGTGGGTAGAAACAACCTGAAGCGCAGCTGCCCACAGAGACAGAGGCCCTAATTACCCCCACAGCGACACCAGTAACTCTTCAAAGAAGTGGGGACCAGTGGAGGGGACAGACTACAAACTATGTTAAAATATTAACTAATTAATTAATTAATTAAAAGACTAGAAAAATACAAGCAATTTTTTACATTTAACTTTTCTCTGGAATTTTATTTCAAGCTGAGATGAGATGGTTAAGGAACAAGATGTTGGGTGGGGGCTGTCCAAAACAGATTTGTACTGTCTGGCCATATCAGTATTTCCAGTACATTCAGACTTTGCCAGGTGATCTACTACACAGCCACAGACAACTGTGTTTCACCTTCATAAGTTGTTTAAAAAAGCATTCACAGCTGGGCGTGGTGGCACACACCTTTAATCCCAGCACTTGGGAGGCAGAGGTAGGAGGATCGCTATGAGTTCAAGGCTACCCTGAGACTACCTAGTCAATTCCAGGTCAGCCTGAGCCAGAGTGAGACCCTACCTTGAGAGAAAAGAAAAAAAAAAGAATTCTCTTTATTATCTTGTTTCAGATGGAATTTCTACTATGACTTGGTACAATGTCTGATAAGAGGATTTTTTTTTCTGTGTAAATTCCTCTACATCTACAGATTCAGCCACCCTGCCCCAGCAATAAAGCACCTTTTCCGTGGGCAGCCTTTGCTATAGACCCAGGCTGCACCTGCCATGCCTTCAGTGTTGGCCTGGTCCTCAAAGCTTGGTCCCCTTCCCCAGATGGTCCTGCCTTATTTTCCAGTGAAGCTGTTCTATGGGGGAATCCCTCACAAGTGCCTAGAACAGCAAAGCTTTTCTTTTCATGAATATGTGTGCTAAGCCCAAGGCAGTTTTCTCATGAATGTGCACTTGGGGAGGCAGATTAATCAAAAAGATCTTAAGCAGGCACTGTTTGTTTTCCATGAACAAACAGCAATTGCACTTTGTTTGAATCTAATAGTTAAAAATGAACAGTTCTGGTGATAATTCTCACATATTTATATTGGCATTTTACCTTTTATGTTCTCTAAAAACATCAGTTGAATAATGTTCTATAAGGACGGCAATTGAAAAATGTTTATCAAATCAAAGGTTAAGTACTTCTGCTTTATTTATTTATTTATTTATTTATTTATTTTTTTTTTTTTGCTTTTCAAGGTAGGGTCTCACTCTAGCTCAGGCTGACCTGGAATTCACTGGAGTCTCAGGGTGGCCTTGAACTCATGGTGATCCTCCTGCCTCTGCTGGGATTAAAGGCGTGTGCCACCATGCCTGGCTAGTACTGCTTTTAATAATTAAAAAAAAAAAAAAAGACAGTGACTTTACAAAGAAAACTGTCCTGCATTAGTTGTCATGTAACTGTAGGCATCTTTTGTTAGGGATGTGAGGGTAGTGAGGAGACAAATACAGGAGTTCTGAGGAAATAAGCAGATCATGTGTCCCTTAATAGTGGAGAAAGGACACAGAAAGACAATATTCATTGTACATGCTGATTTTGGTTTCCATAGAAGATATTGGTGCACACACCAAGGTCTACCTGCTTCCACACCACACTGGAAAGGGGAAATTGTCAACAGTGGCATTTTAAAAATATTGTTCAACCATTATTATTTTTTTGAGATAGAAGGGGCGCACCAGAACCTTCAGCCTGCTGCAAACAAACTCCAGACACATGCACCCCTTGTGTGCATGTGCAGCATTGTGCGCCTGCGTCACTGTGCACCAGGCTACGTGGGACCTCGAGACTTGAACACGAGCAAGCACCTTAACTGCTGAGCCATCTCTCCAGCCCAACTGTAGCATTTTTAACAAAAGTAATCTCATGGCTTGTAAAACAGATGCATCACTGATTTAAGAATCATGCTTAATTGTAATCCTGTTTCTAATCACCACCCCCAAAAGAATCTTCTTTTTTCATTGTGTCTATCGATTATCACCTCTCTCTAAAATGTGTCATGTGAGTGCATGATATGCAGGTATTTTAGTTAACAGTCACCTGTATGGAAATTTGCAACTAGCTAGTAAAGCATTGTGTGCCTGTGTTTGTGTCCATGTGCATGCACCAACACACAGCTTCATGTGTGCGACATATGAGCGTGGGCACCTGTATGTACAGGTTAGAGGACAACTTTCAGTCCTCACTGTCCACTTTGTTTAAATCAGTCTCATATTTTTGTGGTTTCTCACTGCTATACTCACTAGGCTAGCTGGTCAACAAGTTGCCAGGAAATTCTTCTGTCTTCTCTCCTATCTTGCCATTTAAGTGCTTGAATTACTGAAACTGTCATGGCTTCTTTTATGTGGGGTCTGAACTGGGTTCTTCAGGCTTGAGCAGTGAGTGTTTCATTCACTATGCTATCTCACCAGCCCCACCCATCTTATTCTTTTTTCTATTCTTTTCTTTCTTTCTTTCTTTTTCCAAGGTAAGATCTTGCTATAGCCCAGGCTGACCTGGAATGCACTGTTTAGTCTCAAGGTGGCCTCAAACTCATGGTAATCCCCCTATCTTTGCCTCCCCAGTGCTGGGATTAAAGGCTTGTGCCATCTTGTGCAGCTCATCTTATCTTTAAAAAAAAAAAAAAAAAACTTTTTTTTGGTTTATTTTTATTTATTTATTTGAGAGCAACAGACAGAGAAACAGAGGGAGAGAGAGAGAGAATGGGCACCCCAGGGCCTCCAGCCACTGCAAACGAACTCTAGACGTGTGTGCCCCCTTGTGCATCTGGCTAACGTGGGTCCTGGGGAATCGAGCCTTGAACCAGGGTCCTTAGGCTTCACAGGCAAGCGCTTAACCCCTAAGCCATCTCTCCAGCCCCTCATCTTATCTTTTGAGGAAGAGTCTCTTATTGAACCTGAAGTTCACCAATTTGGCAAGACTAGCTATCCAGCAAGCCCCGGGCATCCTCACACCCCATCTCCTAAGTGACGGGATAAGAGGTGTGCACTACCATGCCCAGCTTTCATGCGGGTTCAGGCCCGGCTCAGTACTCAGGTCATTATGCTTGCAAGGCCGGCACTTTATGGTCGAGCCACCTCCCCCTTCCTTCGTATTAAAATTTTAAGATAGGGCTGGAGAGATGGCTTAGCGGTTAAGCGCTTGCCTGTGAAGCCTAAGGACCCCGGTTCAAGGCTCGGTTCCCCAGGTCCCACGTTAGCCAGATGCACAAGGGGGCGCTCGCATCTGGAGTTCGTTTGCAGAGGCTGGAAGCCCTGGCGCGCCCATTCTCTCTCTCCCTCTGTCTTTCTCTCTGTGTCTGTCGCTCTCAAATAAATAAATAAAAAATTTTAAAAAAAATTTTAAGATATAATTCAAATTATAGAATTGGAAGAATTGTACAGGTTACTAACCTTTCTTCACTTTTCTGAATAAAGAAATCAGAGATTAATTATGTACCCGTCACTACAAAATGGATAGAATGGATTATACTAATATCCTAAGTTCCTGGTTTGTAAGTTGACATTCTTTCTACAACCTTAATGTCCCAGTAGTAAATGCAATTAATTTGAATTATTAGGCTTTGTTGTATGTTAATAAGTTGATTTTCTAAATGAAATTAAGATACCAATATTTCAACCACTCAAACAATTGACTTTGTGTGGCTATATTTTATGTTTATAGAATTTTGTATAGTTAATATTCAAGATGATCTTTCCATAAACCCAATTGCCAATCTCTACAATGACTCAAGGTTCAGAGAAGGATAAAACATAGACTTTGAATATTTGCATCTTTTTAAAAAATTTTATTTATTTATTTATTTATTTGAGAGTGACAGAGAGAGAAAGAGGCAGAGAGAGAAAGGAGAGTGTGTGCACCAGGGCTTCCAGCCTCTGCAAACGAACTCCAGACGCATGTGCCCCCTTGTGCGTCTGGCTAACGTGGGACCTGGGGAATCGAGCCTCGAACTGGGGTCCTCAGGCTTCACAGGCAAGCACTTAACCACTAAGCCATCTCTCCGGCCTGAATATTTGCATCTTTATGCCAAATGAGAATTAAAAAAAAAATAGTTGCAGTAAGGTTTTAATATTAAAATGTGACTCAAACTGTAGAAGAATGCATTGATGGGGATATGTGTATTCATTCTCAGATGAGAAAAATGCTTAATCCATTATTCATAAAATGACTTTTTTCGTCTTTGTCTTAGAAGATTAAGGTGCTGATTCCATTTTATTAGAAAAGTGCTTTTCAACACTTGTTGAACAATACTTCAAACCATCTTCTAGAGAATTTGAAATAAATTGGTGACTCTCTGAGAATTAAAACCAGGAGCAGCCTTCATATATCACTGTATCAGATAAACTGTTTTCAGCTAGAAGCAACAGCAATCCTAAATTTATGGGACTAAATGAATCAATATGTTAACTCACACAACAGAAAGTTTGCTTTGGTCCATTGACTATCAGTCATATCATTGAAGAGTTCTGTTCTTTTATTCTCTCTGCATTGGTACCCAAATGCCAGCTTTGTCTGTTATAAGCCAATACTAGCACTGTCCTTATTTCATCATGATGGGGCCCTCAACAGTTTCTTCACAGTCATAAGATGGGATCTACTAATACAACATTGCCTCCCTTATCTACAGTTTTGTTTTTCATACTTTCAGTTATTCATAGTCAACTGCAATCCAAAAATATTTCATGGAAAATTCCAGAAACAAACAATTCACAAATTTTAAATTGTGCACTTTCCTGAGTATTCTGATAAAATTTCACGCTGTCCTCCCTGTCTCACCTAGGACAGGAATTTTCCTTTTATCTCATGTCTCTGTATATGCTGTTTATGCTGCTAACTCATTCACCACATAGTAACCATCTATATCAGATCCTCTATCAATATGGGCAGTGCCTATATCCTAGTAACCCTCATGGTAGTGATCCAATGCGATATCCACAGTGGTTGTGGTTCAGGGTCAGGCATGTGATGGAGTTCTGGCTGAGAACCTGGAGGATGTTCTAAGGGCAATTTTCCTCCTTGGTAACCATGAGGTTGTCAGAAGAAAGTCTTTGCACTCTTGTCTGAGTGTGTCTCTGGTGTTGTGTGCAGTAGCAGCTGCTGCCTCAGCGCCGCCATGAGGAAAGGCCGAGAGAAGGGCCGAGACACCAGTCCCGAGACCACCACTGAGCTGCTATACTCACATGCCAACAGCCTCCCTGCCAATTGCTAAGGAGATAACAAAAAACACGGTGTGGTTAATCCGCTTTCTTTCGAAGTGGTTGATAAAACCACAGTATTGTGACTTAGCATGCTGCTTGACACATGCAAGTAATACGTGTTCAATTAATTCAGGTATGTGTTGTTTTGAATGAATAAGAGAATACATAAGACAAAAATGAGAAATACTGAGGTCGATGTCCAGGTAATTTAATCAGCATACAAACACAAGGCTTAGTAATGTGTTTTACAATTTTCTCATGGCTGTGACAAAATCCCTGACAGGCAGCAACTTAAGGCAGGAAGGGTTCGTTTTGGCTTACAGCTCACGAGGATACTGAGGCGTCATCACGGCTACGAAAGCGTGAAGGCAGAGCAGCTGGCCACCTTCCATCTGCAGCCAAGGAGAGCTTAGCTCAATTTCTCTACTAGAGTCCTACCCACGAGATACGGCCACCCAACCACAGTTAGAGTTGGTTTTCTCACACAATTAAAGTGATCTAGAAAATTCCTCACAGACATGCCCAGAATTTTGTCTCCTAGGTGATTCTGGCTAGATTCTGTTAAGTTGACAATATTAACCATTTTTCCATGCAAGCATGAAGATCTGAGTTTGATCCTTAGAATTCACGTACTTAAAAATGCTGGGAGTGGTGACATCTACTTGTAACTCCAGTGTGGGGGAAGCAGAGGAAGGTGGGTTCTTGAAGCTTACTGGCCAGGAAGTAGTTGATTGGTGAGGTCCAGACCAGTGAGTGACTGATTCAAAAACATAGAGGTTGTCCTCTGCCTTCACATGCATGCATACACACATATGTAAGACTCTCTCCACATGAACATACACCCCCCCATACAAAAAACAAAAAAACAAATTTTTTCCCTTGAGGGTAAATTTGGGAAGCAGAAGAAAGAGAGGTACAGGAGAAAGAAGTAAATACAGCACACATTACACAGACAAGCTATATTTGTTAGATGAGTTACATAAACATGAACATTTTATTCATTTAAATAAAATATAAAAATAGCTTTACAGGGTATTACATTTAAAAAATTTTGTTTGGAAAAACAAGATTTGAATTTCAATTTAAAGCAAGTTGTTAATCCTCCCTTGACTTAAGTTCCTTCGTCTTTAAAAGGGGAAACATCCACATCATTTGGATGAGTGTGAGAAGAGGAGATCGCACATATAAAATGTTTAACACCAAATAACTAGCAATATTAAATACTCATAAATAGTTTAGTAATGTTATTATTTTAATCATGGTTGGGAGAAATGGGCCATAAAGGTGAGACATATACAGCCTCATGCTCTACTAACTGAGCTATCCAGGCACCTCGATGTACAGCCTCTTTCTACAGCTAAAATACAAAACCATATTAGGGATGTGAAAAAAAATAAAAAGACATGCTGGAGAGATTGCTTAGTGGTTAAGGCACTTGCTCACAAAGCCAAAGGACTCAGGTTTGATTCCCCAGGATCAATGTAAAACCAGATGCACAAGGTGGCAGATGCATCTAGAGTTTGTTTGCAGTGGCTAGAGGTCCTGATGTGCCCATTCTCTCCCTCTCCCTCCCTCTCTTCCTCTCTCTCCCTATTTCCCTCTATCTTTCAAATAAATAAAAATATTTAAAAATGTAAATAAATAAAGTATTAAAAAAGTATTAACATGTCACAGAGAAGCATCACTGAAAGGAGAGGTAGAAATGAGCATTGCACTTTTGGGTAAGGAGAACAATTGCCCTGTCCCAGTGCTTGCTGCTAAAAGAAACTGCCACTGGGTGGGAAATTTCTAATTAAAAGACATTTACTTCTCATGCTTCTAGAGGCTGGGAGTCCAGGGTCAAGATACTGGACATGGTTGCCAGAAAAGTGCTCACTCTGCCTCCAAGATGGTGCCTTGAATGTTGCACCCTCCAGATGAGAGGAAAATGATTTTTTAATTCTTAAAAATATTTTATTTATTTATTTTGGGAGAGAAAAAGAGGGAGAGGTAGAGAGAGAAAATGGGAGCACCAGGGCCTCTAGGCACTGCAAACCAACTCAGACTTATGCACCACCTTGTGCATCTGGCTTATGTAGATGCTGGGGAACTAAATGTAGGTCCTAAGGCTTCAGAGGCAAATGCCTTAACTGGTGAGCCACATTTCTCCAGCCCTAAAATGTTTTTTTTTTAATTTTTATTCATTTATTTGAAAGCAGAGAGAGATAGAAGAGAGAAAGAATGGGTACACCTTCAGCCACTGCAAAAGGACTCCAGATGCATGTGCCACTTCGTGCATTTGGTTTTACATGCATACTGGGGGATCAAACTTGGATCATTAGGCTTTGCATACAAGCAACTTAACCACTGAGAAATTGCTCCAGCCTGTAAAATAGTTTCTTTATAGGGCTGTCAGTAAGATAGGGCCTATGGTGCTTCCTTTAACCAGTTTTATAAACTCAATAATCCCATTCATTTGGGCTGTGCAGTCATAATTTAATCATCTTCTAAAGGCCTCTTATATTAGCACATGGGCCATTCACTTTCAACCTGTGAATCTGGGGAATGGAGACAATGAGACCACAGCTGCAGGAAAGTACATGGTATGTTTTGGTCATGGCTGATAGAAAGAATCAGCAGTATCGTGGAGCTGGAAGCAGGAAATTAGGTTAGCCCTTTCCAGGATAAGACCAGCAGCTTGCAAGGAAAGTCAGAGCTTGGAGGCAGACAAGAAGGTTCAATGGAAGGCTTTGAAGTAGGGTGAGAATGTGACATGACTGAAGCATAGCAGCACTGTGAACTGTCCCTCCTATTGCTGTTCCTCCCTTCTGTCAGCATAGCTTTAATAGTGCTGCCTACCAGTTTCCACAGTGTCATACAAATTTTAGCAAGGAGCTGTAAGAGAAATCCCCTGTGTGTTACTGACTGGGGAACTTTTCTAAGATTAAGAAAGAAGAGGCTGGAAAGATTGCTCAGTGGTTAAAGGTGCTTGCTTGCGAAACCTGCCGTCCTGAATTCAATTCTCCAGCACAAAGTAAAGCTGGATGTAAAGTGGTATGTGAAACTGTGATCCAACACCCCTCCAACAAGGAGAGGCAGAGCCTGGAGAGTCCAAAGACCCTGGCCCAGCGAGCCTGACATTTGTTTCCAGTGCAAGAGACCCTGTCTCAAAGAAGGTGGGGCACAGACACTTCAATGTTGTCCTCTGACCACACATGTGCCATGGCAATTCTCCCATACACATTAATTAATTAATTCGTTAATGTTTAAAGAAAGAAAAAGGGTCTGAGGAGAAGGCTTAGTAGATAAAGCAGTTGCCATGCAAGTTTGAATCCCCAGAATCTATATAAAAGCAAGATGCTGTCCTGGGCAACTGCAATCATAGCATTCCTCTGCCTAGAAGGAAGGCAGAGACAGGAGAATTACCCAGAAGCCAAAGAAAGAGAGTGAAAAAGAAAGAGAGAAAGAAGAGGTGAAAGTGGGAGAGATGGGGAATAGGGAGTGGAGGGAGATAGTAAATCTACTTGATATTTTCTTCTCTTTACCGTAGTGTAACTCACACTGCAATTTCTTGGTGTAAGGGTGTGGAACTTAATAACCTCGGCAGCAATTTTGGCTCTGTGAAGAGAGATCTTCACATGCTCTAGATGACTAAGTGGAAAGATTGAAAAAGCCTGGGTATTTGATGACATTATTGAACTGTTCAATCAATTTTGGGTCCACCTACTCCCAGTTGGCTAATCAAATAAATAGCAGATATATTATACCTTGAGCTGCTATTGGTTATCTTCCTGTTACTTGTAACTGCGGCATTCTTGCTAATGCTGAGAAGGGTGTTTAGGATGGTTCAGGAGGATCGATGGCAATGGATTGATGAAATTAAAGGCAAGTGATAGAGGAGTAACTATCGAGCAACTGTTGTGCAATTATTACACTTTGTATGCAATACTTGCCCACTGAATCTTCACAAAACTATGAGGAGCTATCATTTTTCTCTTTTGTCCAAAAAAGTCATAGGTAATACAATTTGCCTGAGAACACAGAGCTATGAGACTTAACCAAGTGACAGTGTTCTGTCCTCTGTGTCCTAACCACAGCATGCATTTCATTTACACATAAACACGATCTTACTTCTCTACAAAGCAACTCTCTGAGGAAGACACCACAGCACAGCCATTGCACAGAAAAAAATCAAGTCTTATGATTTAAGGTCTGGCATGAAAAAAGGGACAGCTCAGGAAGTCAAGTTCCATTCCACCAGACTCCAAAATACTAGTGCAAATACTGTTTCAGACACCAGGAAGACATGGGAAGTGTAGGTGAAAATTCATGCTATGTAGATTGTAAGGAAAGCTTAAGAATCAAAGATAGATTATATGCAAGGATAAAGGATATAAGATGATTTTGTTTTTCAAAGCTGAGTTAAACACAGAGATGGGATTTAAAAATTTAAAGCAGGAAGAAGCCAGGTGTAGTGGTATCTACCTGCAACTCCAAACACACAGAAGGAACAAGGATCATGAGTTGAAGGCTAGCCTGGGCTGTCTCAAAAGAAAATTTAATAAAGGAAAGCTAAAAATTAACATGTCAAATTTATATTTTCAATAAATGCTCCAAAGTCACTAGCATATCTAATGAGTTAGGATCAATGTTAAAACAGGTGTTACGATTAAGTGGCAGTTTAGATGTGCATATACAAATGTGGTCCAGGTTGAACAGGCCAAGGCATCCTCTACTTAATCCTTCCCTTTTGAAATTTAAGATCATTAAGGTGCTTCTGTAAATAAATCTTCCTGATAAGTTGCTACCCCACAATTAGAACTGCCTGCTCCTCCCACCCGAGCCTCTCCACACTCAGTGTTCTCCCGCGTAGGACATGAGGGATCATGGGTTTAAGCTCTTGACATATCGAGCTGCCATGGGATGGGGCTTTTGATATACACACCCAGTCTTGATGGGCTATTCTGTACAATTTTTCCAGGGCCCACTAGCTTCAACCCTTAATCACTTTGTACTCTTCACTTTCGGCTTGGGAGCCGGGACAGATAATTTTTCTTCATTTCTGTGATCACCACAGAAGCTGAGCTCCAGGTTAAGGCATTGGTTTGGGGTTGCTATTCCTTTTTTCATCTCCACCTGGAGCTCAATTTCTGGCCTCCAGGAATTCAACTTAATGCATTCTTTAAACTTCCATTAAGCACTGACTAAGCACCAGGCACCATGCTAAAAGCTCAAGCCTATGAAAGAGGCACTTCTCACACCATGAAGTGCATAGACAACACCTTGGCAGCTTGTTAAAAATGTAGATGTGGGGCTGGAGAGATAGTTCAATGGTTAAAGGCACTTGCTTATAAAGCCTGACAGCCTGGATTCAATTCCCCATTACCCACATAAAGTGAGATGTACAAAGTGGCGCATGCATTTAGAGTTCATTTGCAGTGGCAAGAGTCTTGTTCATTCTCTCTCTCTTTCCAAATAAATAAAAATGGTTTTAATTAAACAAATGAAAATGTGAATGCAGGAGTGAGTTGAGCTCAGGAGTCTGCACCAGCTCCCCATGTGAGGCCTATTCTGCCAGTCCTAGGACAGCATTGTGATCATTAAAAAAGGAAGATGCTAATGCTAGTGATTAAGTTCAATGTGGAGGAATAGATGCTATGATAAGCACAAACCTGTCATACCAGCACTCTGGGAGATGGAGGCAGGAGGATCAAGAGTTCAAAGCCAGCCTGGGCTACTTAGTGATACTCTTGTCTCAAGAAAAACAAAACAGAGTGGGAAACAGAGTTGGGCACTTTATTCCATGCCTATGAGAAGGGCAATGGAGAGACCATGCATTGATCTTTAAAGTTGTGCTTTCACACCTGCCTACCTGGCTGTTCCTGCAGTTTATTTCCCCCAGAGTCTCTTAAACTGTTAATTCAGCTCTGCCTTATTTTCATGAGAGATTCTCTTCCATTTGATGCCTTAGGTTCTGATCAAGCCCCTCCATCAAGTGTCTCACAATGCAAATACAAATTTTGGTTTTATAAAATCATCTGGGTTTAGCAGTAAATCTGATCTCAATAGAGAATTGTATCATATTGGGCTCCTTTTATGCTGTCACTATAATTGAATTGCCTTTTCACCAAAAGGATTATTTTGAACTCATAGAAAACTTCTTAAAAAAATAAATGACAATGAAAGCCCAAAGGACATTCAATATGAAACCAAATTATTATGGCATTAAAGGATCTAAGTTAAATCCATGAAGGCAAGAAAATTCAAAGCAAGGTTTTAGGAGTAAAATTCCTCCAGTTTCATGCCTCACTGCATGAGCATGACACCTCCTTGAACATATAGGAAGAGGAGGCAATTAAATTATTTAGCTGCAAACAATTCCCAGGGGCCCTTAGGACAACAGAGGAATTCAAAATGTCAGTAATAAGTGAGATTATAAGAGAATGATTCAATATATATTTTCAAATGAAGTCTTATTATTGCTGTTCTCCCATTTTACTTTGTCTCTGGTACTTTCTTCAGCATAATTCCTAGAACTGCTTTTTGTCCATTAAAACAACATATTGTATGCATAAGATCTGCCCAAGGTTGGGCCCATCAACAGTCCATCGTGGCTGGGAGAGATAGTTAAATCGTTCCCAAGAAAGTTCCTCCGTGGCGTAGCCCAAACTCCAATAAATAACCCCCATCCATGCTCGTGCAAGCAACCCTAATTAACATCAGTTGGTAGCAAAAATGACATAAAATTAGGACAGGGGCTACTTGGGAAGATGGGATTTAGCAGGAGTGAGCAGGGGACAAGAGATAGTAAAGAAGGGTGAATGTAATCAAAATAATCACATACATGGATGAAATTTTAGAAAAACCACAAAAAATGAGATTCCATTTCAGGGGCTGTAACTGCCATTCTACCCCACCTTCCCACCTCCTACACATAGCAGCACTGCTTCTCAGATTGTTTCCTTCATTGTCTCTTAGTCCATTCTAACAAAAAACAATCTTCCTTGATCTTTCCATGTGGCTTCCATAAAACCTCCACTATAGGTGCATTTCTTACATACATGGCTTTGTGCATGCTGAGGAAGATGTACAGGTATTTGCAATACACATACATGAGGCAAGTGGTCAGGGCGGTGCTCATAGATGGCAAGTGACATCTTTTACCTAGTTCATCATATTTTTCTAAGAGCCTTGAACTTATATATAATGAGCTTCCCATTGAGCCTGAAAACTAATGTTCCCTGTATCCTCCCATAGCAAAGACAGAATTCATGAATCACTTTCACTAATAAGGAATAATTCTTTTCTTTAAATTATAATAACCTCTCTCAGTTCCCAAGATTCTCTTTTTGAGGCAACTAGAAGGTATCTATGCCACATGTAGCTTTTCTGAATTTGAGGCACATATGCTTATTCAGGGATGGAAACAAGCCCCTCTTTTCTCAGTCACACTTAGCAACAATATTGGTTCAATCATGTTTGCTCCTGGTGACTCAGAGCATCAAACCCAACCAATATCGTCCTTTCTCTCTTTCTTACCTGAGGAATTCAAACATTCTGATGTTTGAGAATTTCTTTTATACACTGTCAGTATACTAACACATCCTCTCCAGATATTGTAAGTGCTTCAGAAAAATCTGGAATAGTGCTAAATCTGTCTTTTCATATCGAGTCTGTCTAAGTTAATAGAAATCTGCTGATTCATCTTTATTGTGCACAACTTTTAGCTCTATATCCTTGGTTCCACTTTATTTCAACTATTCCCAGTTAAAATCTGCAGTTCTGCATCTTTGTCACAAGATGGCACTGTAAGTTTCTGTATTTATTAATAAGCAGGAAAACTCAATAGGATTCTAAAATTTATAGTTTAAATTACATAAACTGTAGTTGAATATTAAAGAGAATATAATAGTACAAAACTATATGATGATCTAATTTTCGTTAAGATATTTTAACTCCTTTTAAAAAGTAATAAGTGAAATTCAGAATGAACTCAGGGAAAATTGTTTTTATTTCTCCCTTGTTTTTAATATGTATTAAATCAGAAAACGCTTTTCTTCCTTAGAACTATGTGACATTTTTTTTTTACCAGTGCAAAGATACCAGGTTTCTGTTTAGCTTTTACTTTCTTGATTTAATTCCTCTAGTCATAATAAAAAAATACCTGGAAAACAACCATTCCATTGTTGCTAACAGAAAACGTCAGATTCCCTCCCACCCCCACTACCACCACCATTCCAGAAATGTACCCTAGGTAGAATCATGGAGCTATGAATACAAATTGGGATCTCAGTACTATTCAAGAGCATGACTGTGTAAGGAGCAGCCATCTTGCAAAAGATAGGAATAACGGATGTGATGGGGAATGAAAGGAAAGGTAAAGGCAATATATAATTATTTAAACCTCTGTGGAATAATAATAGTGATAGTTACGTCTTCCTGAGCTCATTGTCTGTGCTAGACACAATACTAGAATCTTCTGGGGTAAGAGCTCACTTACCTCTCCAACCCCTATGGTGTGGTGACTGGAATTAATCACATTATACATTATACTGTACTTGGAAAAATAACTCATTTATTTGTTTATTCCTTCAACAACTGAGAATGGTGTGCCTACTATGTAATGTGAATATTTAAATGTAACAAATAAACTTAGACCCAAAGCACAAGACATCTTCACTTAATTACAGAACTCTAAAGAATCAATTTCTCAGATAAGCAAAACAAGCACTTCTATAGAGAAAATGAGACAAAAGTACTACGAAATGGGTAAGCAAACAGACACACCACCAAAAATAGTTTCAACCTCTTTCTCTTTGTGTTTCCCTGCCAGTTTATTTAAAGGCTTTCTTCTCAAGGTTCAAATCAGCAAAAGTAAGATGTATTTTTTAATTATACAACAATTCTGAAGCAGCTTCTTAAACTGTTGTAGGGATAGAAATGATCTGGAATGTTTCCAGTTAAGATGATGGGTTAAGCAGAGGAAGCAAACCTCTCCAAACCCCACCCAAGAAGTAGAGAAACCTTACCAGAACATTGAAAATTATTTTGATAGTATACAGCTAAATTCAACATTAGAAAACTCTCCAGGTTACACAGACAACGAAGTCTCAGAGTAAAAAGGGATTAAAGCTTCAGTGCCCATGAGACACCCTGTCATAATCAGGTCTTCAACACCTATAGAGATAAGACTCAAGGTGCAGAGCCCCTGCCAGCAAGAACTCCATTTTCTGCTTACAGTAAGAAACCCGTTTCCCCGCCAGGAGACCAACAAACCTAAATAGAGTAAAGACAGCCATCCATCTTGAAGTGCGGAGAAAATAATACATAGGAGGGTCAAGTCTGCGCTCAGGTGAAAGCACCTAAATTTATTCTTCCCACATGATGGAGCACTCTCAAGTGAAAACAAAACAAACATGAGGGTTGGTTTTCAACTTCAGTGAAGACTTGGGAAAGCACTCCTAAAAGAGAACTCCAGGGTCAGTTGACAATACTGGGAAAGGGGACTCACAGAAAAGGAACTCATAAAAAGCAGAAACTATAGGAGAAAATTTAGTGCCAAAGACAAAAGCAAAAAGAGAGAGACCTTACAACTATCAATAGAGGACTTTGAAGGGACACTGACATAAACATGTTTAAAATGCTCAAAGAGGTAAGATCCTTTTTTTTTTTTAATTTTTTTTTGTTCATTTTTATTTATTTATTTATTTGAGAGTGACAGACAGAGGGAGAAAGAGGCAGATAGAGAGAGAAAGAAAGAGAGAGAGAGAGAATGGGCGTACCAAGGCCTCCAGCCACTGCAAACTAACTCCAGATGTGTGTGCCCCCTTGTGCATCTGGCTAACGTGGGTCCTGGGGAATCGAGCCTTGAACTGTGGTCCTTAGGCTTCACAGGCAAGCATTTAACCGCTAAGCCATCTCTCCAACCCAAGATCTTTTTTTTAATAAGTGGGATAATAAAGCTGGAAATTTTATAAACCATAGAAAAGAAACAACAGGATCAGTCAGTCACATGAAAACCAGTTCATGCTGTGCCAGAGAGGCTTGAACTGACAGCGCCATACCACCACATGCTTCTGTCACCTGTCCATTGACAACTCTCCAGCCTGTGCTCAAGTATGAGCCCTGGTCAATGCTAAATAAAAATGAAAGATACTGCAAAAACTTAGAGAAAACATGGCTTTTTCTTGGGGTGATAGATGATGATCGATCAAAATCACTTCACAGACTGTCTGTAAAGATTGAATACAGCCAGCTTATTTTCATTTGCTTTATAATTTCCCAAATTCTAGGCTTTTGTTCATGCATATATTATGAGCCAACTAGAACTCAACCATGTTGCTGAGAGGGAACTAGTTAGATAGCATTATTAGGAAGGTAGTCAGGGAAAAGCTCATAAGAGGAGTCTTAAATTGACACCTGCTTGCTTCTTGGAACACAGGTGTTTCCTCTTTCCTGTTGCCTAGGGCACACGGACTCCCTACCGCTGCCACAGAACTGGAATTTAGCGTCTGCCCCAGTCTCATCCAATCAGCTTGCCCTCTCTCTCCCTCCCCCACCTCTCTCTTTCTCTCTCTTTCTCTCTTTCTCCCTCTCTCTCTCTCTCTCTCTCTCTCTCTCTCTCTCCTTTCTCTCTCTCTCATACACACACACACACACACACACACACACACACACACCTTGCACAGGTGTGCGGATCTCTTCCTCAGACTACACAAATTGGCTCTCACACCTTACCCAGGTGTGTTAACCTCTTCCAAATACAGCCCCCGACCCCAATAAATAGAAGCTCACTGGGACCACGAGGTAAATCCTTTTCTGGGTCCTTAGCTGTTTGTCTCTTAGAGTCTAACTTGAGTCCCTGGGGTCCCAATACCAGTATGACCATGTCCTTCCCACTCTGGTGGCCTGACTTCCAGAGTTGGAAAGGGTTTTTGTTGTTATTGTTACTTTTAAAAAATATTTTATTTTTAGTTATTTGGCAGAGGGAGAGAGCTAGGGAGGGAGGGAGGGAGAGAATAGGCATGCCAGGGCCTCCAGCCGCTGCAAACAAATTCCACATGCATGCGCCACCTTGTGCATCTGGCTTAAATGGGTCCTGGAGAATCGAACCTGGGTCCTTTGGCTTTGCAGGCAAGTGCCTTAATGGCTAAGCCATTCCTCCAGCCCTTTGTTACTACTTTTATGGCATTTTAATTTTTTAATGCACAAACGCTTTCTTAAAATTTTTATTTATTTAATTTTGGTTTTTTGAGGTAGGGTCTTTCTCTAGACAAGGTTGACCTGGAATGACTATGTAGTATCAGGCTGGCCATGAATGCATGGTAATCCTCCTACCTCTGCTTCTCAAGTGCTGGGATGAAAGGCATGCACCACCACACGTGGCTCGTTTTCATTTTTACTTTTTGTGTGTGGTCTTTTTTCTTTTCTTTTGTTTGTTTTTTGAAGTGTTGGATAGAGATTTAACACAGAATCTTGTGCATGCTAGACCAGTGTTGAGCCAATTTTTATGATTAAATATGAAACCATGATCATATTCTCATAAACTATAAACTATTCTTGTGTTTTCAGATGAGAAATCTTTCCTAATATTCTTTTTTCATTTTCATGGAGACATTCTCCATTCTCTAAGATTTTCAGGCTTTGTTTTACATTTCGTTAGAATACCCCTCTAAGGTTCTCCCACTGGGACTGCCCTGCTGATCAGCACCTGCATCTCTGACCCACTGTCTACTTCATAGACACCATTTCCCCAAGGCCTCCATGTTCTATTGGTCTCTCCAGAAAAGTGTATCACATTTCTCAGGTCTATGCAAATTTCTCTACTGGAGTTCTATCAGGGTAAAGGATAAGTTCCAAGCTAACAAAATTTTTTATGTTGCTATCAAAAGGAAGGGCAGACTTTCTACCTTTACAAGGTCAGTCGCCCACCATCGCTGTCTTTCCTGCATACAGAGTAAGTCATGCCCTCTTCTTCAGTTCTTTCCCTCTGGAACTGCACTCTCATCTCCTGAGAACACTCGACATCTTTGCACAGTAAGAAGCCGCATTTCCTGCTTCTTTTCCTCTTCCCAGTGCACAATACCTCAAATATAAACTGCCATCAGGCAATTGGGGTAGGTTCTATTTCCGTGTGCAAAACTGTATATAGATTTTCTATTCTGAGCTCTTGTTCTGTTTTGACAGTAGTTTCTTCACCTGTAACATGCAGATAATAATAGTATAAGGCTCACAGGGTGGCTAAGGTGATGATGTATGCGCTCATAGCTTCTCGTAGTAATAGGCACATAGAAATTGCTCGAAAGGACTTTTTAAATGTGTTATTCCTTTTACTAATATATCTAATGAGCAAGTTATAGCTCTCAAAGACTACTGTTCATTTATATACACATGTGGATATATATATATATATATATATATATATATATATATAGAGAGAGAGAGAGAGAGAGAGAGAGAGAATAGTAAAATCTTGTGCCATAGCCATCAGTTTATTTAAACAAATCAATAAACAAGCATTAATAAATTCAAGTAGCCCTATCCCAAAGAGCAAAAATAAAAATATAAGGGTAGAATCCAAGACTAGAAAGGAAAATCAAATTACTATTTAAATAACATAAAAATAAAATGAGGAAATTAAAAGTTAAGAGAATGAAACAATATAGTACTTATAAAAGAAAGATTATGGAAGAACACAGGAAAAAGAGGAAGAAATCAAGTTGCTGTTCCATAAGCAAGCCTTGAACACAATGAATTTAGTGTCCTGTGGAATGTTGCCAGAAAACAAACAAACAAACAAACAAAAACTACCTCACAGTTCAGGCCACACCAGTCCTCACTGGCTGCAGAAGTCCAAGCAAGTACCAAGGCGCCAGCAGCTACTTAGGACATTCTGAGAAGGGTCCTGGGACGGAGACAATGGCAGAACACCATCAAAGGCGGAGGCAAGGCACAGAGCATACCTAAAACCCACAAGGAACCATCAGCAACAATTTGTTTGTTAAATTCAGTTCACTTAAATGTTAAAAGAGATGTAAGAACAGTGGGAAAATACAGATGCTAAAAGAGAAGCAAGAGACTGGGCTTTATAGCTCCTATAAAGATAGAACATGGCTGTTGAGTGACTAAAGGACACTTGGCTTTCAATCCTGACTGTATGTATGGCACTGGATAAGTTACCACCTCAGAACCTCAGCTTATCACCTAAGGAAAAGTGATCATCTTTGAGGACTGTTATTAATTTAGGTGAAATTACACGTTGCCCCTGTCTGACTTACAGTAAATACTCCTTTAATTTTAGACTGCTCTCCCAATCCTTTTTTTTTTTTTTTTATAGTACAGAATCAGAATATTGAAAATTTAGGGCTGGAGGAATGGCTTAGTGGTTAAGGCACTTGCCTTTGGCCTGCGAAGCCAAAGGGCTCAGGTCAGCTCCCCAGAGCCCATGTAATCCAAATGCACAAGGTGGCACATGCATCTGAAGTTCATTTGCAGCAGCTGAAGGTCCTGGTACACCCATTCTATCTGCCTCTTTCTCTCTCTCCCAAATAAATAAAATAAAATAAAATAAAAGTTATAAAATAAAAACAAAATCTAGAAAGCATGAAACTGAGAAAATTTTAAATGATATTTGTGTTGAGGCTACTTCTACTAAAAAAAAAAGAAAGAAAAACAATTGTAAGACATGTGAAATTTATTTTGGCTTTTAAAATAATGTGTAGTCAGTTGTGGTGGCACACGCTTTTAATCCCACCACTCGGGAGGCAGAGGTAGGAGGATGGCTGTGAGTTTGAGACCACCCTGAGACTACATAGTGAATTCCAGGTCAGTCTGGACTAGAGTGAAACCCTACCTTGAAAAAAAAAAAAGAAAAGAAAAGAAAGAGACAGAAAGAAAGGAAGCCAGACATGACCGTGCACTTGGGAGGCAGAGGTAGGAGGATTGCCATTAGTTCTAGTCCAGTCAGCTTGGGCGAGAGCAAGAACCTATCTTGAAAAACCAAATATTTATATGTATATGTACATATACATATGTATATGTACTTAACATATATATTATATATAATGTACATATACATATATTTACAAGGAAATATAATTCTCTATGCTATATCTTATATATGTGGTAACCATGGACTATGCCTGGCTTCATAGTAACAATATATAATAAACTGGGTATGGTGATGCACACCTTTAATACCAGCACTTGGGAGACAGAGGTAGAAGGATTGCTATGAGCTCAAGGCCACCCTGAATCTGCATAATAAACTCCAAGTCAGCCTGGGCTACAGTGAGACCCTGCTTCAAAAAACATATATAATATGGTTTACCTTATATTCTAATTTCCTAATCTACATCTTCACTGAACATCTCATAAGCATCTCCGTCTTTGCATGATCAGAACCAGTCTTTTTGTAGGGATTTCTTAGTACAATACACGTCATCATATTCACTTACTAGACACAAATCCCAAGAGATTTCCTTGTGATATTTCTCTCAGCCCACACATCCAATTCACCTTCCAAGTGTTTTTTTTTTTTTTTTTTTTAATCTTACTTTCAAACTCTGTTCTTTATTTTTCATGTTTTAACACTACTTTCTGTTCCAAGCCAGTGTCAGTTCAGGTCTGGAAGAACATAATTACCTTCTACTCAGCTTTTGAGGTCCATTCTTGTTCATTACCACACAGCCATGACAGTCATATTTTGAAACTATAAATCAGAGCATGCCACTGGATCCAGTCATTTCAGCCTATAAAGCCCTAATTATCTGGCCTTTCACTATCACTTCCCAATCTCATACCGCTCTCTACCAAGGCCACTGTGCTAGTTTGAATTTCTGTCCCCAATATACTCAAATGTTTTATTAAAGCTGTAACTTGGATTTCCAGCACCCTGGCTGGAAGAGGCGTAATCACTGTGGGTGGGTCCTGGGGTTCAGCCCTAAGGTGATACTGGAGTTAGATCTGGAATTCCAGCCTAGTTATGCAGAGCGCTTGAGTCTGCCTGGGGTTCCCAGAGTGTGCTTGCTTGTGATGCTGGTGGTGGGTTTTCCCTGGGCATGGATTTGGTAAAGGAGGCCAGCTTCTTCCGCCATTAAGGAACTTTCCCTGGATCCGTAAGCTTCAAATAAACCTTTCCTCCTATAAACTGTCTGGTTTGGAGGTTCATCCCAGCAGAGTGGAGCTGACTATGATATCAGCCAATCTCTGACTGCTCTAGAACATTCCACAGCTTTCTTATTTGAGGGCTTTTGTGTTTGCTGTTCTCTTTGTCTACAAAGGTCTTGCCTTGGTTCTGACAGAGTGACCTGCTCTTCCTGTATTATCAGACAAGCATTTTCTTTATAAACAAGTTCTGGTTTTTATTTTCCATCACTATCACAACCTGTAATTATTTATTGATTTCTTGCATTGCTTTAACTTATTTGTCTCTCCTACTAAAATGTAGGCAGTTCCAGGATAAAGATTGGGTTTGTCTTGTGGGGTTTTCTTTACATTCAATCTTATCTGGACTATGTTAGGTATATGCAAAATGAATAGGTTGTACTCTATTTCCCTGTTTCTCTTTCTGTTAGATGTGTGAAGGCATACACATTAAGTCAAATGTTAAAGTATGCTCCCCAGAGAATGCAATCAAAAGTTTTTCTTTCTTTTAATTTTCCCATCATTTAAAAATATTTGCATTTTGTTGTTTCTGTAGTTGTTCAAGCCAAACATGAAAATTATTTCCTCCCACAGTAATTAGCTCCTTTTGGGAAAACTTTTCAGAAAAATTCTTTGTGGTCTTGCCCATTCTCAGCTTTGGTCTTATGTTAATGCTTGAAAATTTTTATCCCTTATATCTCAAATTGGCCAAAATACTGATTGACAGCCTAAAACCCGTGTCCTTCTCTTAGAGTGGGGATTGATGCAGGGATTAGGAAAGCCCAGAACAAGGTAAGAAATCCAACTGGCTGCTACAAAGGTGAAGGCCTAGAGAACACCAAGCCAGATGGTTAAAACATGCTTTTTTACTAATAGCTTAGTATAAAGAAGAAAATAACTCCCTTGCTAGGTTCTGTGTTTCATGTGGTCTTAGAGAAGGGAATTAAGGTAATGAAAACTAAGCAAACACGTACTGACGTTTTTCCTATTGAAATGCAGGCGGTACTTTCAAGTGTCATTGTAACGTTTTAGAGGAAGATAGAAATATATTTTCCAAGTTCACAATTTTGTGACTTGATTTTTCTTTAAAAATATCATGTTGCACAAATGTAATGTTATGATAGCTGTGGTGGTTTGATTCAGGTGTCCCCCATAAACAGGTGTTCTGAAAGCAAGGACCCCAACTGATGGAGATTTGGGAATTAGTGCCTCCTGGAGGGAGTGTATTGTTAGGGACAGGCTTGTGGGTATTAAAGCCAGTTTCCCCATGCCAGTGTTTAGCACACTCTCCTGTTCCTGTTGTCTACCTTATGTGGGCCAGGGGGTGAGTTCCACCCTTTGCTCATGTCGTCATTTTCCCTGACATTGTGGAGCTTCCCCCTTGAGCCTGTAAGCCAAAAAAATTTCTCTTTTTTTCTCAGAAGCTGCTCTTTGTTGGGTTATTTCTACCAGAATTGTGAACCGGGCTGCAACAGTAAAGTGGTACTGAGGAGTGGGATTGCTGCTAGACACCTGACTGTGTGGCTTTGGCCTCTTGGAACTGATTTTCAAGAGGAATGTGAAAGGACTTGAAACCTTGGCCTAAGAGATGCCTTGTAATGCTATAAGTACAGCTTGATGGACTATTCTGGTCAGAGTTGCAAGACCTGAATGCAGTAAGAACTATGGACTGTGAAGTTTGGCTTATGAGGGTGAGAAAGAGCTTTGCTTGGACTGGGATAGCAGTTTGTGTGGGAAGTTTGCTGTTATGTCTGGATCCTGAGAAAGTGTGCAGGGTTGCTTTGCGTAGAAGTGAATTGGAATGAGCAGAGGGATATGGCACAGAAAGAAAAATTTTGGGGTGAACTGTTGCCCGTTCAGCTGCAATTGAGAGATTACAACCTTTGAGGTTGGGCCAACTGACCTGCATTGGGGCAACAGGAAAAATGTAGACTCTTTTGGAGGGGCCTGAGTACTCAAGAAGTGTCCTGTTCTTTGAAGTCTGCTTTATTCCCCCATGGATTGACAAATTGGCACCCTACCTGGCATTGTGGAGCATGAGAAATACAGGAAAGAGGGTCATTGAGTTTGAAACATGGTCTTGTGTTTTGGAAATGACCTTTGCTGATTGCCCGCATGGAGACCCAATTGGGCCATGAGGATGAACCATGGATTGCAGTGGAGACCCAGTGGAGTTGCTGGGACCACAAGATGGCTGCTAAGGAAAGCTGCTGGCCCCTATGAAGTTTTCCAGGACTGTGAGTAGCCTAGCTGGAGGGGTGGAATTGGAAGTCCAGAGGCTCATTGCTGGTTAGAGTTATCAGACTTGGAGACTTGTCACTGGCTATAGTTGTTGGACTCGGAGCTACAGAGTTTGGTGTTTTCCTTGTTTAAATCTTGTATTGGTTGAATGTTTCTTTGCTATGCCCAATGCCATCTTTTGAAGTGTGAATGTTTATTCTGTACCATTATGGACTTGGGGGAGATTTTTTGGTATTATGCCTCAGTTAAAAGACCTTGGACTATGGGGATGTATGAACATCATTGGGATTGAAAAAAAAAAGGGGGGGACTTTTAAAGTTAGATGACTGCATTGCATTTTACATCATGGATGGCTATCAGTTTATGGGGGCCAGGGGCAGAATGTGGTGGTTTGATTCAGGTGTCCCCCATAAACTTAGGTGTTCTGAAGCTAGGATCCCAGCTGATGGAGATTTGGGAATTATTGCCTCCTGGAGGGAGTGCATTGTTGGGGGTGGGCTTAGGGGTATCATAGACAGTTTCCCCTTGCCAGAGTTTGGCACACTCTCCTGTTCCTGTTGTCCACCTTATATGGGCAAGGGGGTGATGTCCACCCTCTGCTCATGGTGTCATTTTCCCCTGCCACCATGGAGCTTCCCCTCAAGCCTGTAAGCCAAAATAAATCTCTTTTTTTCCCATAATCTGTTCTTGGTTGGGTGATTTCTATCAGTAATGTAAACCTGACTGAAAAAGTAGCTAATATCATTATCTATATTAATGACCTCTTACTGTGTAACAAATTGGCCTTAGAACGTGGTAGCTTCAAAGAACAGAATCTGGGCAAAGCTTCATGAGGTCCACTGGCCACAGTTCCACATGCTGAAATTCAAGGTGCCAGGTGAGCTGCACCACTGGCATGCTCATTCATGGGGGTGCTGGCCACATTCTGCCCACTGTGGGCCATCCTCTGTTCCTGGCACCACTCTCCACAGGGCAGCTTGCTTCATGAGAGCAAGTGAACACAAGGACAAAGAGAATGGCATTCAGGAAAGTGCTGCTGACACGGGTGTCACAGTACCACAGTCAAGTCTCAGAGGCAGCCATTGCGTTAGCAGGGCTCAGCTTGTTAAAGGCAAGTATCTAGGTCCATGCTACACACATAGGGACAGGTTCCCATGTGGGAGTGAATGACAGAAGGCAGAAGTCACTGTTTAGTATAATATTGTTATTTACGGTACGTCATGTTGCACTTCAGAGCATAGACTTGGGAGACAGAAGGCTTTGAGTCTTAGGGTTACTCATTAGCCATGTGTTGGGGCAGTCACTTAACCTCTCTATGTTACTATTTTTAAAAAATATTTTTATTTCATTTTTTGCAATCAGAGAGGGATAGGGAGAAGAGAGACAGCATGAGAATGGGTATGCCTGGGCCTCCAGCTGCTGCAAACAAACTCCAGATGCATGTGCCACTGTGCATCTGGCTTTGCATGGGTACTGGGGAATCAAACCTGGGTAGTTAGGATTTACAGGCAAATGTCTTAACCATTGAACCATCTATCCAGCCCTAAGTTACCATTGCTTAGTGTCTCAAATTTGCACTTATTTCTCAATTAGAGGAAGAATTAGTTGATACATCAAATCAAAGCTAGGCATTCAGCATTGAAGGTAGCACAATATTATCAATTACTATGTATACAACCTTTCAAATTATTCTTGTATTTAAAAAACTCCAATAGAAAAAAGTTTGTTTCACAAGTGATACTGGCAAAAATGGACATCTACTTGCATAAAAATGAAATTAAATCCCCATCTCTCACCCATACAGGGTGGATTAAATTTATACAGGTAGACAAGTGTATTAAAGATATTAATCTAAAATCTGAAACACAGAAAGTGCTAGAAGAAAACTGGGGAACACACTTCAAGATATAGGCACAGGCAAGAACTTTCTGAACAGGACATTAATAGCATAGGAAATAGCCCCAGGAATCAACAAATGGGACAGCATAAAATTAAAAAGTTTCTGCTCAGCAAAGGAAATCATCAGCAAAATGGATAGACAGCCTACAGAATGAGAGAAAATCTTTGTCAGCTATACTTCAAACACAAATGGACAAGAAGTACTTAAATTTTTTTAATATGTCTAGCCATCAGAGACATGGAAATTTAAAAAAAATTTTTTTTTTGAGAGACCATCTTACCCCAGTCAGAATAGCTAGCATAAAGAAAGCACTAGCCAAGTGCTAGTGAGGATACAGGGAAAGAGTAAACTTTGTGCACTGTGGTAGTACAGCCATTTTAGAACTCAGCATGGATATATCTCAAAAAGTTAGAAATAGAACTCCCAGATGATCCAGTTATACCACTCCTCTGCATATCCCCTAACGACTCCACAATCTAAGAGATACATTCACCTCCCTGTTTATTGCAACTCTTTTTACAGTAGTGAAGAATTGAAGCTGGGCATGACGGCGCACACCTTTAATCCCAGCACTCGGGAGGCAGAGGTAGGAGGATCGCCAGGAGGTCAAGGCTACTCTGAGACTACATAGTGAATTCCAGGTCAGCCTGGGCTACAGTGAGACCCTACCTTGAAAAAAAAAAAAAAAGAATTGGGGAATCATCCTAGATGACCACTGATCGATGAATGGATAATGAAAATGTGGTACATGCACAATGGAATTCTATTCTGCAGCACAGAAAAATGAAATTTGCAAGAAAATAGATAAACCTGGAAAAATTATATTAAGTGAAGTGACTCAAACTCAGAAAGACCAAAACTGCATCTTCTCTTTGATATGAGGGCCTTAACTTGTAAGATCTATAAGTATGTATGTGTGTGGGGAGGGGGAGAGCAAATATGAACAAAAACCTTATAAAGGTAAAACCATAATTAAAAGTGAACATAAGGAATAGGGGGAAGATATTAGGGAGGTGGAATTGTGGGGGAGGGAGGTGATATAGGACAAGAATTAACAAAAACAAATTATATTTTAAAATGCCAGAATGAATGATTCATAAATCTCTGTATACCAACTTAAAGAAAAAAAAAACAAGGCTTGGCATCATGGACAATGACCTCATATGAGCTACAGTGGTGACTAGATGGGCAATCATCACTAGGTCGCATGGATTCTACTCCCCATACATAATTTCAAACTATTATTTCTCTGAATTCTTCCTTTCTTTGTGTGTTGGGGGAGGGGTATAGGGCAGAGGCTAGAGATGAATATCAGGTAAACCAAAGTCATTTGTGTTGTTTCTTTGAGACACAGTTTCTCCATCAACTCAAAACTGTCAACTTCAGTCAGAGAGCCCCAGGGGTTCTTTGCTCTCCACTTCCTATAGGACTGGGGTTATGGACTTGTGTGGCTACACCCATGTTTTCACATGGGTGCTAAGGAACTCAGGTCCTCCTGCTTAACCTGAAAATGTTCACGTCCACTGAGCTATCTCCCCAGCTTTCTAATTTCATTCTTAAGTGTCCTCTACTGAAGATGCCACTCCACAAACAAAATGATTTTTTAAAATATTTTTAAAGTAGCTGGGAATGGTGGCAAACACCTTTAATCCTAGCCTGTGGCAGGGGAGCTGAGGTAGGATGATTATGAGTTCAAGCATGAACAACAGAGTGACGTCCAGGTCAGCTTGGAAGAGTGAGCCCCTGCTTCCCCAAGATCCATGTAGGGCCAGGTGCACAAAGAGGCACATGAACCTGGAGCTTGTTTATAGTGACAAAATGCCTTGGTATGCCTATACTCTCTTCTCCACCCCACCCCCTCATTCACACACATACACACACAAACAAATTAAGTAAATAAATAAAATTGAAAAGCAGGTGGATAATGCCTGCAATCCTAGCCCTTGGGAGGTAGAGACAGGAGTATCACTGTAAGTTCAAGACAGCCTAGTCTACAGAGCGAATTCCAGGCCAGCTAGAGCTATATATCAAGACCATGTTTCAAAATATCCAAACTGATTAATCAATGATAAATAATACAATAAAATTCAAAAGATCAAATCATTTTCCAGATTTAATGTCGTTCAATGTCTTGTCATTTCCATGAAATTTTAGTATTATGCTATGTCTACATGACCCTGCCTATCTTCACAAATTTGTCCCACTCCACTTTATCCTTAATATTCAGACACATACAATTTCCCTTGGGTCCTTAAACACGTTAAGTTGTTGCATGCCTCAGGACCTTGGCACATACTGTTTTCACTGTCTGATGCCCTCTTTTCATGAAGTCAATCCAGCTGACTCTAGTCATAGTACATTATACTCTGTGTGGGCATCCATCATCTTCCTCCTCCAATCCAAATGGGGCTTTTTCACTGTTTCTTATAGTATCTTGTTCTCATGTTTGTCATTCCTGAAGAGGGTTCTGAAGAGACTGTTCATATATTCAAGTCTAACACAGTATCTTAGACATCGTAGGTGGTAAAGACAAAAAGGAAGACATCTCAAAACTTGAACTTAAATCTTGCAGTCAAGATGGCATCCACCTAACTGTGCTTCAACTCCCAGGGTAATAGCAGCTACAAGGGTGGAGAACAAGGCCACCACCCCAATACAGATGAGAATCCAACAGGGAATGCCAGCACCACCTGTTACTCTAGTCAGAAAGGCCAGCAGGTGGTCTATCTAGTGGGATAATCCACTTTCTTGGCACAATGGCCACAGGGAAAGAACAGTGCTTCCAAATGAACAAGATCATCAAGACTGCTTGTACTATACAGAAAGCAACCCTCATAATCCATTTTCTCTCGGCCAACTGTGCTGTCCAAGTTTTCACGTGAGTTTTGAGCTTTTCCATTCTCTTCCTTCCTGGCCTGGCATATCTGGAAAACTTATCCATCGTGGTGGCAATGGAGAGCTCCTGCTTCATGTCCCAGACCTCTGCCCATACCTGTGACTTCTACTCCGCATCCTTCTGCAGAAGAAGAAGGATGGAAGGAGGATCCAGAGGACATTGCACCTGAACACGAAGCTGTGTACCAAAAGCCATGGGGACAGCCAGTTTTTGAAAGTTTATTGCAAAGTGTTTATTGCAATATTCATGTTTTCAATGCTATTTTATTTTTTGCTAATTTGCAAATTTTTGTTGTAGACACTAAGATGATGAACTATTGCTGATAGGACATGTCTCAACAGCCATGTAACAGGGTGCCCATCTCCTCATACCTTTGATAAAAGATGATAGTTTCGAGCTTAATTTTGTTTCCATATCATGGGCTCTTTATTGTATTTTAAATCTTTGAAACAACCCTGTTGGATGGGGCTGTGTATAATCCTCATATACATACAGTGTGCTACTCACTCATAATAGAAAAATTTAGTTCCTGCAAGTAGATTAGAGCATTTTCTAAACTTAATTTTAAAAAATAAAAATTTAATTTAAAAATATAAAAAAAAACTTGAACCATATATCCTAATATTAAGTTTCTGCCCTTACTTATCACATTTTATCTTCTCTCAGTGCACTATTCTCTGTTACACAAAAGGGTTAAAGAAACATTCTAACTAGTGAAATGGTGGCATGTCTGTTATGGGGGAAACCAACTGCTCTCTGATTAGACTTGAGACCTACCCCATGGTACTGAAAACCTATGAAAATCCTATGGTTTGGAAGGTCATAAGCCCTAGAGGAGGAAAACTACAACTGTTGTATGGCAAAATGGGTATACTATGACCACCAAACTGCCCTCTGAATACTTATGTTTATGCCCATATATTAGTGCTAATCTCACTTTGTGGTTAGAGAAGCTTCCTTTTCAGAGGTCAGTGACCACTGGGATGACTCAAAACTCATCAAAGTGCTGAGAAGTAACAGTGGAGTGTTCGGCACTGAGACATCTCTTTCACACCCTGCAAGGCTCAGGGATCACTGCGGAAGAGGTGGCAGAAAGAATGTAAGAGCCAAATAAAAGAGAGGAGTGTTATAATACTGTCTGCCAGACACAAAATGGCCTTGATATTCATGATCTCACAGTGGCTGATGCTACCTACACAAGACCTGCATAATAGGAGGAAAAAATGATATGACATCAAAATAGAAGAGAGACTAGTTGGAAAATAGGGTTCAGCTGGGGGGAGGGCTTGAGAGGGTTAGAATGGACGCTAGTAGGAGGGGATTATGATCATGGTATATTTCTTATATTTATGAAAGTTGTCAATAAAATGTTTTGTTTTTTAAAAGGGGGGAATAGAGGATAACTACTTCCATCAGAAAACAGCTTTGCCTCATTTCACATTTATGGGTAGTTTTTGATATCTTTAACCTAACTCTTAAAGACTAAGACTATGCTCATTCATTTTTTTTTTTTTTAGCTGATATAGTAATAATGAAGTTCTTGGAGAGTTGATGTCTTGTTGATTTTATATCTAGAAGAATCCCCTTCTTGTTCACAACATTGATGGCCATTTTCTCCCAGAAGCTCATGTAGCACTTTCCATCACTATGAGTTATTATACTGACTGCATATTCTCCATGGGAAAGTGTCCTAAAGGTAGCTATTCCCAAAATTGGCTACCAGCTATAAATGCATAGAAAAACTGAATCATGACATTGTAAGGAAATGGAACTGGAAATCATTATGTTAAACAAAACAAGCCAGGTCAGAAAGACAAATGCTGTATGGTTTCTCTCACATGCAAATCCTAGATTTTAAGGTGTGCATGTGTGTGTGAATATGGATGTGAGTATAGGTCATGAAAGTAGAAATAGAACCATGGCAGAGGAAGAAGGGGTCTTCGGGATGGGAAGGACAATGCGAGAGGGGAAAAACTACAAGCAGGGGACCGGCAAGAGGGATATGAAAATGCTGGAATGAAATCCATCATAATCTTGTATGCTAACTTATCAAGCTAATAAAAAAAACAAGAGGGGAAATTTTCAAAAAACAGAATCCCTGGGATTAAAGAGGAAGGACACTGAAAACCCAGAATAAAGAGAAAGAAGATAAAGCCAGGGGTGCTGGCTTGTCTGTTCTCCCTCTTTGTTACTGTCCTCTTTGTGCAGAGAGGAAGTGATAAGAGCTTGCCTTTGGTTTCTGAAGGACATAAGACCCTATGGGCAGAGGATTACTTTGAGGGTCCTTCTTACAATGTACGAGAACACAATTGCCTGGTTAATTAAAATACATTCTGTGTGCTGGGAACACTTACCCATCCAGTAAAGGAAAACCCACTGAGAATTTTTATCTAAAATTCAAAACCTCAGAGGAAATGATTCAGAAGGATTTGATGTAAATTTCTTTTTCAGGCTGCATCTAATGGAAATGCCCCTCACCTTGGCCATGAGTCCTGCCTTGTTCACTTAGTTCACAGCCACCACCACCTTAGAAATCCCAGAAGCAGGAAGGGCTCAAACCTCGCTAAGGATAACACTTCCTTGACATTGTGAGTGTCATCTTCTCCACAGGCAGCTGCTACCTGCTCCTGCCCCTGCCTGACCTGTCCCCCACGCACACTCTCCCTCTGGTCAGGGGCCTCAGACTCCCTAGTGACTGAGCCCCCGTGAGGTCCCATGTGCCTCCACCTCCTGCCCCTGCCTGTCTGTAGGTCCACGAGCCCAGGCCTTGCGGCCCCTGGCCGGAGCCTGTCTACTTCAGTCCTCAGGGTCAGCAGCTTCACCACGCTGCTGCCACCCTGTGCTGGGAGCTGTCAAGAGAGAGGAAGAGCAAGATGACCGAGTGCTGAGGACTCTTCAGAAATGCACATTTCCTGCGAGTTGTATTATGGACAAAAAGGAAGAAAACAGGCAGAAAAAAAAAGTCTTCTCCTTTTTCACATCTTTTTTTTTTAAATGAGAAAGTGTTACATAAGAAATGAAACTCGAGTGGAGAGATGGCTTAGCAGTTAAGGTGCTTGCCTGAGAAGCATAAGGACCCGAGCTTTATTCCCCAATACCCACATGAACTGGACGTACAAGGTGGCACTTGTATCTGGAGTTTGTTTGTAGTGGCTAGAGGCCCTGGCATGTCCATTGTCTCTATCTGCCTCTTTCTCTCCCTCTCCAATAAATAAATCAATAAAAATATTTTTTAAAAAAGAAATGAAGCCGGGCGTGGTGGCACACGCCTTTAATCCCAGCACTCGGGAGGCAGAGGTAGGAGGATCGCCATGAGTTCAAGGCCACCCTGAAACGACAGAGTGAATTCCAGGTCAGCCTGGACTAGTGTGAGACCCTACCTTGAAAAACGAAAAATAAATAAAATTTAAAAAAAGAAATGAAACCTAGAATTATTTTTACATTATTTCAAAAGAGTTAGAACTATAAACCATGTGTGTGCAGATGCAGGGTATGGTATGTGTGTGGTGTATGTACATGTGTGTGCAGATGCATGTGAAAGCCAGAGGAAAACACTGAATATCCTCCTTTGTCACTACCCTAGTGTTTCTTTGAGACCTAGTCTCTCACTGAACCTGGAGCTGCTGTTTTTCAGGCTGGCCAGGGAACCTTGGTGATTCTCTGGAATTTACCCCCTACAGGACTAGAATGACAGATGTGTGTGGTCACATATAGCTGTGTAAGTGAGTGCTGGAGATTGAACTCAGGGTGTCTCAGGCCCCTATGCTTGCTGGCAAGCAGCCTTAAACACTAAACTATCTCCTCAGCCCCCAAACATAAATCTTTAACTTAACAAGTCTCAATTACATGATCATTTCAAGGTGAACTGGGTAACTGGGAGACTCAAAATTCCTCTTCCCTCATCATGTGAGATCTGACAAAATAAGTTGGACACATCTTTTAAAAGTCATTTCTTTATGCTTTTGATATTTGTCAAGCAATTAAATGAAGGCCAGGTCTTTAATTTTTTTTCATATTTTTGTCATTAGCTAAGGAGAGAAGAACTATCCCATTATGGAGTATTTGAAACTGAGTTTGGCTAATAAGGTCTTGTAAAAACTGCTATGAATTTTATAGAATAAACAATGTTCTTCAGTGACCTTTTTCTTCTTTCCAATATTGGTGTAAAGGTGAGTTGGGAATTGGAGTAATGCACACATTTAGGGTACTGGGGTTTGGGAAATTGAGCCAAAATCTTTCAAGCTCCATGTTCCACATGGAGATTGAACTCAGGGTATCTCAGGCCCTTATGGTTGCTGGCAAGCAGCCTTAACACTAAACTCAGCCCCCAAACATAAATCTTTAACTTAACAAGTCTCAATTATTTTGATTGATTTCCTGTTGCTATCACCATGTTAACTGCTGAGCATTTCCCACTCTCTCTGAAGCTTCTAGATGCTCCTGGCCCCATCACTGTCTGCTGCTAAATACTTTTTGTCCTTTTTTTTTTTAAAATTATTTATTTGAGAGAGAGAAAGAGGTAGAGAGAGAGTGACAGAGAGAGAATGGGCACTCCAGGGCCTCCAGCCACTGCATACACACTTCAGGTGCATGCGCCTCCTTGTGCATCTGGCTTACATTCCTGGGGAATTGAACGGGGTCTTTTGGCTTCGCAGGTGAGCGCCTTAACCACTAAGCCATCTTCTCCAACTTTTTTTTTTTTTTAAGAAAATCAGGGCCATTGCAAGTGAACAATCTCAACCCTTCTTCACATCACCGAGATTACCAACATATGCATAATCTCAATAAAGACTGGATTTGTATACACTGAGAAGCAATTTTGCAAAAGCTACTAGTAATGGCATCCTAATAGGAAATTTTTAAAGGGATTGCTATTTGTTTCTTAAGATTCCTGTTGCTTGTAAATTGTCAGAAAATAAAGTGTATATCATTTTGATCAGACACTCCTATTTTGCAAATAATATAAAACATATTTTTTCTGGTTCCTTGAATATCTCTTCTCCCTCTCCTGGAAGTCTTCAGTTCTCAAAAGAGAAAGCCAAAATCAATTTCAGACCAATGGCAAAGGGGGCCACAGACTGATTTCAAACCTTTAAAGAAACTGTTTTCTCTTTAATCCAGTTCCAAGGCCTAGTTCCTATCTATAGTCACAAAGCTATCTCCTCTCAACATTTATCACTCACCACTGGTCTTCTGCCCATACCCTCTCACACTCAGTCTCTCACAGAGTGACTAATTCTACCCAAGCCCTTTCCCTCTAGTCTAGAATCCTAGGTCCACAATTGACAACACCCCTCCCCTGCCACAAGCCCAGCTGTTGGACACAGTTAAAACATGGCTATTCTTAGCGACTGATTCTGCTGCAACCTATATGTGCTCTTGTTGGAGTTGATGATTTTGGTCTGCACAGGATTCTGACTTGGTTCACAGTTTTAGCTAAGGGTTCCTTTCCACTGAGTAGATCTCTTAGCCAATCAGAGACCCATTGGTCACCCACCTAGGCTGGGTGCACTTTTGCACATGCACTTCCAGTCTTGTCAGGACGGTTGCTTTTTGTTTAGCAGTGTCCCCCATTAGAAAACAAGGTTGTTGGCCATTTTCTCTCAGCAGGTTGTCTAGCACTTTCCAGCACTATACAGGCAGACCATCTGAGAACTGTCTTCCTTCCAGATTCCATCTGGATCTCTCAATGTTCTGTATTAGGAGCATGTGGTGTTCTCAGCAATAGGGTCTTACCTTTTACCTCAGACAGGTAATTAAGTGCTTTGACAGAAGCCTGTCTTGTTTTGGGGACCACATAGGTCTCTCTGATCAACAGCTCAATGTGGACTGTCATAGATTTCTAGTACTAAGAGTTACAAGCCAGCACTGAATATGTTAGGGTTAGGCTTCACCCCAACCTCTCCAGGGCCCTTGTTACCTGACAATACCTGCAAACTCCTGTTGAGGGTTGTATCATTTAGTCTGCTATTCAGGAGAAAGTTTTCTGTGGAATGAAGTAATTTTAGATTTAGTTTTGTATGTATTTACCCAGCCCTCCCATTCCCCTTCCCCAACAAACTTCCATCCCTATTATCTGACCCTCAAGTTGCCTGTCAAGTATGCCTGCAACTCAAGCTGTCCCAAGTTAGGAGCTATAGATAAGGGAGAACATGAGGTGCTTGGCTTTCTGTGTTTGTGTGAGTTTGCTTAGTATGATCTGTTCCAAGTCCATCCATTTGCCTGCAAATTTCATTATGCTGTCTTTTTATTTGGTACATTTTCCTCCCTTGACTGGCTGATGTCTATTTTCCCTCTTGCCTAGACTCCCATTGTTGCAGTTACCTTCTTGCTGCTAGAACAAAACACCCAACCAGAAGCAGCTGTGATGGGAAGAGAGGGTTTATTTCAGGCTTTGGATTCCAGGGGAAGTTTTTTCATGGTGGAGGAAGCTGGTTCACTTCATCATACGTCCACAGTAAAGAGAACAGCAAACACGAACTGGCTCTGAACGCACAGCAGGCAGGCCCCCCAGAACCTCTAGAAAGATTCCACCAGTCAAAGACATAAACAGCTGGGAACCAAGCAAAAAGCTCAATCACAAACACCTGAGTATATGGCAACAGTCACATTCAAACCACCACACCCAAGTTTGGAGATCTTCCTCTACACCCCACCAGCTATCAACATTTACAGTGACATTCACCATCACAAGAATATCACAACTTTTCATCTTTGACTTAGTCCTCTATGACTTCAACCAACTTTCCTCCATCCCTCCTCAGCTTTCCACGCATGGTCATTCCAGGTAATGCCACCTCTCTGAGACTGCACACTCTATATGCTATCTTTTCAATGCCACCTCCTAGCTTTCCAGCTCACATCTTCATCAACTACAAGCACTAATAATTCTTTGATCCTGATGACATTTGGAAAAGAGTACTTTCTACTCTTCATCATTGCTTCCCTGATGCCATGTCCTACTTCTCTATGTAGATTTTATGATCTATCACTCTCATGACCAACTGAAGCAAATTTTCCCTTTTCTCACCTCATATGCACCTGTCAAAACTCCAGGCTGATTGAACATACATTTTCATGGAAGTTGCTAGCCTTTGCTAGAAAAAAGACACATAAGACCTGCGTGGTGACTAGCTACATTCAAATTAGGTGATTGTAGTCTCCAAATGAACATTCAGTAGTCTCCCATAACCTCCCTCCATCCCCTTGTAAATCCGCTTTCCCATTATCTCTCACATGATTTTCTGACTTCCTACACTTTATCATGTCACTGCTTATGACCTTCTCCTTCTGTCTGCCCAAAACATATCAGGAACATTCCCTTCTTCTAATTACCAAGTAGAAAAACTTGCTGACTTCTCAGGTTCTCTGCCTTCCTGTGCCTCCTGCTGTCTTCCCTCACCTGCTGTTTAGGTTCTCTTCTCTTCTCCCACTCCATCACCCATCTGATCATTTCACATCTCCAGCATCATTGTCATCTCTACTTTGCTGCCTAAATGTAGTAAGCATAGTAAACACATTCTATTGAAACTTACTTATAACAACCACCACCGTGCTCTGCCCTCCATCCCCTTACAGTTTGCTCCTTACTTCTCTTTTGCTTTGCGTTGCAAGATAACCACCAAATTGGTACTATACTTTCTTCACCACCATTTATTCTCTCTCCAAATTGCACCTGCCAAGTTTCTGTGCTCTCCACTGAAGTGCTCCTTTGCAAATCACTAATGTCCCCTGGGTCACTAAATAAAATCAATATTTCCACATATTCATCTGGATCTTCCTGTAGTTTTTGACACAGTGGGTCAGTTCTCTTACTGCACTCTCCAGGGCTTCTTTTCTACCACTCCAAGCTCCGTTTCCTTCCTGGCTTCTCCCCCTCTGCCAGTGTAAGTATTGGAGGCGTCCATGCTCCCTCCCTTACTCTGTTTCTCATTGAAAGACCTCTACCCACAGTGCTACCTTCAACTCCGCAGCTGTGGACCCCACATACTAGACTATTACTTCTCAGATTTAATCTTTGACTCAGGTCTGTCTCCTTTGAGTTCCAGACCCATATGTCTACCTCACAGTCAAATGACCATCTAAAAATCAACTTGTCCAAAGCCTTCCCAACTCCTCCAAATTGGAAAAGAGAGCCACCAAGATGATCAAGACACCTAAGCCAAAACTCTTACAGGCGCTTGTTTCATTTCATTTCCTCTGCCTCACCTCAATCCATTTGCAAATCCTGTAGTTTCTTCCTTCAAATATATCTAGAATGTGCCCATTTCTCTTTTATGTCTGGTCACCATTTGTTTCTAAGGCACTATGATAATTCTTAAATGGGTTTCTATTTACCTTCTGCCCTTCTTTAATCGGCTTTGCACAAAGCACACAGGAAGAGTCACGTGTCTAAATGCAAGCTGTATCCTTTAGCAAGCCCTTAAATGGCATTTCAGCATGCCTGCAGCACACTCCAAGCTACCTTGGTACCACCCCTCCTCCCTTAGGGCCCATCTCATAGCATGACACTCTCTCCAGATAGCTCTTTTATAATGCTACCCCCAGTCTGAGTCAGAGGCTCTTCTCAGAGCACAGAGCAATCTACTCTTCTCCTAACTCTTGCCCTCTCCAGCCAGCACTTCTACAACTTGACCCTTTTATTTATGTATTTATTTTTTATTGTCTGCCTAGGTAACTATGTTGCAAATCAGAGAATACATCTAAGAGCTTTTGGAACAGGAAACCAGCCTACTGTGTCCACATATATAGCCTGGGAACTTAGCACAGTGTCTAACAGACAAATAATTGTAATATGAAGATATAAATGCCCCCCATCATGTACACCTCTTCCCTGGAGCCACTGTACTTCATACTTAGCACTGCCCTGATACTGTCCTCTCCCCATGAGCAATTGATAAAGAAGTTTGTAACTGATTTAAGCAAAATTTTCATCAATACAACTTAGTGACTACAAGGCAAATGAGATAAGCATTTTTGCTATCTGCAGAAGGTTCAGAGAAGCTGGGTTTTCCCACAGTGCCAGCTGCCATCAGGACATGTCCCATGGGGACAGATATTCGAAACCTTCAATCTTCTATTGCTAATCACACAGTGTTATCTCTGAAGGCCCTGACTCCAGGTAAGATAATCAGTGAGAGAAAAAATAACCATAGGCAGGAAAAGAAACTTTCAGATTAATGTCCACCTCCCAAGGCTTAGCTTTAAATGAATCCAAAATTAGATGCATGGTAATCTCATTGGAATTCTTTTAAGCTTTATCTTTTTAATATTTTATTTTTTTTTATCTGTAAGCACAGAGAGAGAAGAGAAAGAATGAATGGATATACCAGGGCTTCTAGCTTCTGTGAATGAACTCCAGATGCACGTGCCATTTTGTGCATCTGGCTTTACATGGGTACTAGGGAATCAAACCAGGGTCCTTAGGCTTTGCAGGCAAGCACCTTAACCACTGCACCATCTTTCCAGCCCTTTTAAACTTTTTCTAAAATATCTATAATAGGGTTGGAGAGATTGCTTAGTGGTTAAGGCACTTGCCTGCAAAGCCTAAGGACCCAGGTTCAATTCTCCAGGTCCCATGTAAGCCAGATGTACATGGTGGTGCAGGCATCTGGAGTTCTTTTGCAGTGGCTAGAGGCCCTGGTAGGCCCATTCTCTCTCTCTCTCTCTCTCTCTCTCTCTCTCTCTCTCTGTCTGCAATAAAGAAAAATAAATTGAAAACATCTGTAATACATATTCAAAAGGATAATGTGCATTTTGTTTATTCACTCATTCATTTGAGACCTTCTGTTTGTAAGGCATGGATAGGGCCCACCTACCAGAAATACAGTAGAGGAAAAGACCCAAAGGTAACTTATAGGAAAATAGAGGCTAAATAATTAGTTATACAATTCAAGTTAAAATTGTGACTAGGGCTACAAATAAGAAACTACAAGCGGCAACATTCCCCGAGCCTCTAGGTCTGTCCTTTCTGTCTTTGCCCTGTGCCCTGGAAGGCTAACCTCATTGCACCATGTTCCTGTGATCCTACATGTGCTCTGGCTTTCCTTTAGGTACAATGGGGAAAGGCAGGCTGAAGGGGGTTGAAGTGAGAATCCTCACTGCCATCTCAGTAAAAACCAATGACAGAGTTCTTCCAGAGTACTAACCCTTATTTGGGACTAGCAGAACTGCAGTGGGAATATGCATGCCACAATAAACTGGGGGCACATTCAAGGGATGGGGGAAACAGGAAGGCTTTAACCTCAAAATGAGTAGGGTTACATGTTATTTTAACAGCATAATTTTTGGCTGCAATAATGAATAACTGGAATGGCATTAGTCTAAGATTGAATAGACTTCCTGGACAGAATGCAAGGCAAATATCCTTGTGGAAGGTCTTTTTGTAGTGGCACCTTGTCCTCTGGCAGAGTTGTGAAAGTTTAACCAGGCACTTATGGCTCAAAACCCTTCCTTCATCACCTCCCAGGTTTATTTACCAACAGCTCCCCTTCCCTTTTGTAGCATAGACACAAGTGACTCCATTTTGATTCTGACAACTTTCCCTGTTTCTTACATTATTCTTGGGTTTCCCCTCTGCTCGTTGTGATGCAACAGCCATTGCATTGTTCCCTCAGTTTCTGGGGACCACTTCCTCTGTTGCTGCTCAGGCTGAGTGCTCACAGAACCTACCCGGCAGCCTGTACTTCCTCACCATCCCCACTCCTTTCCCTTTGCCCTACACGAACCTCAGTAACCACATCCACACTGAAGACATTGTTCGCCCTGTGCGAGTGTGCCATGCAGCTCAGCAGACAGCTGGGGAATCAGGATAAATGGGACAGCACGTAAAGTCAAAGATATCCCCGCTGAAGGCTGCTGCTTCCATGGTCGCCTTCCTAAAACCACTTTTTCCTTCATGATTCACCTAGAAATATCTCAGTCAAAAAGAAACTAGGGGCCTGGAGAGATGGCTTCATGGTTAAGGCACTTACATGAAAAGCCTAAGGACCCAGGTTCAATTCCCCAATACCCATGTAAGCCAGATGCACAAGGTAGAGCATGCATGTGGAATTCATAGCTTGAGACTCTGGCACACCTATTCTCTGTCTCTCTCTCTCATCAAATAAATAAATAAATAGCGTTTTTGTTGTTTTTCAAGGCAGGATCTCACTGTAGCCCAGGCTGATCTGAAATTCACTATGCAGTCTCCGGTGGCCTCGAACTCATAGTGATCCCCCTACATCTGCCTCCAAAGTGCAGGGATTAGAAACATGAGCCACTATGACCAGATTTTTTTTTTAACATTTTTAAATATTTTATTTATCTATTTGAGAGAAAGGCAGCTAAGAGAGAGAGAATGGGCATGCCAGGGCCTCCAGCCACTGCAAATGAACTCCAGAGGCAAGCACCCCCTTGTGTCTTGCATGGGTCCTCAGGCTCTGTAGGCAAGCGCCTTTTAACTGCTAAGCCAGCTCTCCAGCTTTATCCTTCTGTTGCCCTGCCCTCTGTCAGTCCCAGCAGTAAAGACATCTTCCCTCTGGCTTTACTAGAATGGCCCTCTTCATGGCTCTGTCCTTAGAAACTTTCCTTTCTTCCTGTCTTTCGTATCCTATTGTCAGTATTATTAAATATGGTGACCTTTCCATCTCGCTGTCCACGATGTCACCAGCATGTACCTTACCTCTCCCTGCCCCATACGTGCTATGCAGCCTCCCTAGAACACCAACCCTGCCCAGGCCTTTGTTCACACTGCTCTCTTCTGCCAGCGCCCTCACTGGTTCCTTCTGTGGAAGAACTACCCACTTTAAAGCCACCATTCTAAAGCTTACCTCAGGTACTCTGCGGGATGTCCTTACTCCTGTTTTTTCTTGTTCCCATAAATACTTTTCTTTAACCTTTGCTGTGCTTCCTACACACTTTATAGTTTTAATATTGTTAAAGTGTCTTCTTTGTATCCCAACTACCAGCTCTGAGGAGGCAGGGACCACTGTGTCTTTGGCAAACCTATACCTTATCAAGTGCCCAGCATATAGTGAGGACACTGTAGCTTTTCATATCAACTTATAAGTATTTTATCGTCCATGTTGTAGAAAGTCATTCTAAACTTGTTTTTTATATAATGAAATAAATGAAAACATTCGTGTGCTCTCTCTGCATGTGGTCTCAGGCACCGTGACTTTCATAATGTGCTCTTTTATTGCAATGTAATTAAATTATACAGTTCAACCTGATGTAACCAGGGAAAGAAGAACTAAGAATACTTCCTTGAATTAAATCTTAGAAGGCCTGATTTTAGTTCTCCATTTCCAGTCTTTTCACAGTTGAGGATCAGTGATACCAAAATATTTGTCATCACAGGAAAAAAATTACATGAAAATTGTTTTCAGGCCTCCAGAAACCATAGAGCTTCCCAGAGCTAGAGAAGTAGGAAGGAGACATAGATTTATTGAGGGAGAAGTAAAAATACACTTTCTCTGGCTTCATGCTCCACACTTCAAATTGGGCTGTCTGAAAACTCTTCTCTAGGAGGTGTTTGTAATATCTGCTGTTTGGTTTGATGATGTGGGGAGACGAAGAATTTGAGATTTTGATAGGTTTGGAGGGGGCAAGTGCACATGTACATGTGTGCACATGCATGTGGAGACAAGAGGTGGATGTCAGGTGTCCTCCTCAATTGCTCTCCATCCTATTTTATTTATTTTTATTTTTTTAGTCAGAGTCTCTGACTGAACTCAGTGCTCACTGATATGGCTAAACTAACTGGCCAGTAAGTCTTGAGGACCCTCTTGTCCCTACCTCCCAGCTCTGAGATGATAGACATACACCACTGCACCCAGCCATTTATTTATTTATTTATTTATTTATTTATTTATTTATTTATTTATTTGTAAGAAGGGAGAGAGAGAGAGAAGGAGAGGAGGAGAGGAGGAGGAGGAGAATGGACACACCAGGGCCCCCAGCACTGCAAGCAACCTCCAGATGCATGTGCAGCTTTGTGCATCTGACTTTACACATGTACTGGGGAGTCGAACTTGGATTATTAGACTTTGCAGGCAAGTCCTTAACCACTAGGCAATTTCTCTAGCCCCACACCCAGCTTTGTACATGGGCATTGGTGATCTGAACTTAGGTCCTCACGCTCACATGGCAAACACTTTCCTGACAGACCATATCTCTGGCCCTTGAATTAGAGAAATTTCTCTTCCAAAAGACTTTTTGATTTCAATGGGCTCTATGAAATTGAATTTTGTTTGAAAAGGCAGTATTTTTATAAGTTTAAAATGAAGTAGTAATACTATTTATCTAAGAATTGTTTAAATCTTACAACCAGCTACAATGCAGATAATACTGCTCCAATGTCCAAGTTGAAGAACTAGAGCCTGAGGACACTTGTTGATGTCTCCAGAAGACAGCTCTGCACTGATTCATTCACTTAGTACCACGCTCAAGTTCTTAAGGCTAACATGGAAACACCCTCGTGACACTGTCATTGATGTGAGGCACATGTCTTTGGCCATCTTCCTGGGTTTGCTGCCAATGTTCTGCCACCCTCTAAAACCTGCACAGCCTTAGCACACACACCCTTCCTCAAGAAGAGAGCCGTGTTCAAGAGCTGGGAAAGATGGCCTGGCCAGACAATGGACTAGACATGACGCACTGAGATTGGCCCAGCCCTGCTCGGTGCCCTGCAAGCCCTTCACGAGCCTTGTAAACCCACAATGACTGTGAAATTAGTTTGTTAATCTATTCAGAATGAAAGTTTGTAGAAGGGCAAAAGAAGGACTTTCTTCCCTGAGCACAGACATGAGAGCTTATATCATCTTCTATTGCAAAAATCACTCCTATGCAAGTAGGTTTTAAGTGATGGAGATTGGATGCTGTTTACTGCTTCCTGTACATAGTTAAACATATTTTCTTCTCAGTTGTTACATAAATTGTTCAAACATCAAAAGCCTCAAAGACACAGAAACCTGGAAAAAATAGCATTTTCTGTTGAATTGAAGCTATATTTTTTAATCACAAACACAGATCTCTAACTGATTTTTTCCCTATTTTCTGTCTCACGTATAACCAAACACCTCAATAGTAACATGAGAGATGGTATTCGGAAAGCAATTCCAAACGCATTAAAAGAGCTGCTTTGGAAAAATAACACAAGTAACTTTTCTTTCCCTTCAAAGGCCACAAAAAAGAAACACCCTTCTTAGAGGGTAATAGGTTGAAAGGGGGGATAAGAAGGGAAGCACAATATCTCATCTAAAATCTTATAAGCAAAACCATTTATGATTGCAAGCAGAAGGTGAGCCTAGCGTATAAATGAGATCCCTCAGAGAGGGAAATGTATCTTGCTCAAGTATCACTGCGCAGAATGAACCTTTAAAGCTTGAGCTCTGAAGGCATAAACCATTCTCAGATAAGTCTAAACTGATGTTTTCATTTTTGATAATAGAAAACATGGACAAAGCTTGGCCACAAATACTATATAATTTTATCCTTGAATTTCAATTCTCATGGTTATTTAAATTTTCCTAAAACATTACAAAAAACTGCAGGGGGTAGATGAAAACAAATATTCTCACCTAGAATAGTGTGAATTTCATCACTATTCTCTGATATTATAGCAAGCTGCCCCAGCACTCCTGATCCTTCTGCTTCTACCTCCAAAATGCTGAGATTACAAGCATGTGCCGCCACACCTGACTCTTACCCAGTAATTTTATAATGTATACATTGACATATAAACAGGAAAAGAGATGGTTAATTTTTTTAAATAGTCTTTTATTTGGACATTTAAATTTCCTACAAAAGAAAACTTCTGTAGGAAAAGTATAAATATTACTTGTGGAAATCAGGACAACTGAATAAACAAGGGGTAGTTTATTGAAAATGGTCTGAATATGAATAATGAAAAGTGTGAGTCACAGCCTTCCATGGAAAAGATGAAGCTACTCCCCTTCAGGTTACATCACCTTTGACTAAGGAGGTTTTTTCTCTATCTTTTTTTTTCCTTTTTGCTTTTTTTATTTTGAGACAAGCCCAACTGACTGCCTTTTCTTTTTTAATGCAAGAGTGAGTGAGAGAGAGAGAGAGAGAAACACAGAGAGAGGGAAAGAGAATTGGTGCACCAGGGCATTCAGCCACTGCAATAAAACTCCAGATGTGTGTGCCCCCTTGTGCTCATGAATGACCTTTGCACACTTGTGTCACTGTACATCTGGTTTACGTGGGACCTGGAGAGTCCAACATGGGTCCTTAGGTTTCAAAGGCAAGTGCCTTAACCGCTAAGCCATCTCTCCAGCCCACCTGCTTTATTTCTTGCATGCCCTTTGTGCTATAATCAAGGTGGAACCTGAATTAGTTAGAACAAAGAGCATGCATACAAGGAGGCAAATGAAGAAATAAGGAAGATTAAGTACTTTTCGCTGATGAGGTTTCCTCAACAGAAATCCCCTGCCCCTGACCACACAGCTAGATGAATATCAGGGTGACAGGCCCTCTTTCTTTATCACTGACTTCCCCACTGCCAACTTACCATATAAAAACATCTTTTTGTTTCTCTCATACAATCTTATTCACCAACTTCCTGTAAACATGCTTTTCTTAAAGCTCATCTCATTCAAAAATATATATATAATTAATCAAGTTACTAATGATTTCAACTTTAAAAGTGGTATACTTCAAGGAATGCTGACTCTTGGTGGAGTATTGTCTAAAACGTTGGGTGGAATATTGTCTAAAAGGTGTTAGAGAAATCATTAAAAACAAAGAAAATATCTTGGCAGTTCCTTAAAATAGTAAACATGGAATCATCATGCCATACTTCCATTACACTCTGTGCTATATCACAAGAGATTTGAAAGTCATCACTGGAACAAATACATATCTATGTATCTCACTATTCATAATGGCCAAAATGTTGGTATCCCCAATGTCAATCATTGGATGGACAGTGTGGCTTAATGGAAGATTATTTGGCCATAAAAGTTATAATAGAGTACTGATACATGTTGTAACAATGGATGACTGTTGGAAACATTATGCTAAGTGAAAGAAGGCAGGTATGTACTGCACTGTTCTACTTATATGAAATACACTGAATAAGGAACTCCATAGAAAGTGGTAGGACTGGAGTGCAGTTGCTGACTGGGCAAATGTCAATAAAAGAATTCTAGGGCTATATAGAAGTGATGTTTTCACAATATGATCGATGCCCTATATGCCACTCAACAATTATTTCCTTTAGAATAAACAATGTTGTATCTTGTGAATTTCACTTTTAAAAACCCTTCCAGACAAGAAGAAAGGATTCAGTGGATTGGACATCCTGAAAGGGGAAAGGAAGGGTGTTGGGCAAGGATTATGATCATAGTATATTATCTATATGTATGGAGGTTGTCAATAAAAAGTTTAAAAACATTCTGCAAAAGAAAATGTTAGGGTCTGAAGACTTAAAATGTGACTCAGAAAAAATACAAAAATTCTTAATTTTATATAAATGAGCATATAATAAGATCAGAATGGAAAGGAAAGAGTTAGCCTGCAGGCAGAGGAAACACATGCCTCTAACAGAGGGTCAGATCCCACAGAGCAAACCATCTCAATGGCAAATTTAGGAGGCACTCTGCAACAGTTACCTTCTTATTACCAAGACAAAACAGACAACCTGAGCAGCTTATAGAAGGCAAGGGTTCATTTCTGCTTAGTTTCAAGGGGAAGTTTCATCGTAGTGGGGAAACATGACAGGGAGCTGGGTGTCACATCTTGTCACATGAGCTAGGAGGAAACAGCAAGAGAGCTCACACTGGCAAGAATGCTGGGCTATAAAATCCAAGGCCCACATGCAGTGACACACTTCTTCCAGCAAGGCTCCACCTCCCAAAGGCTCTACCAGCTGGGGACTGAATATGAGGCTTCATCACAAATGCATGAGCCTTTAAGGGACACTTCACATTCAAACCAACACAAGCTCTCTTTGAATGAAAGAGATATAACAGGAATATTTAAAAAATTATTTAAGGCCGGGTGTGGTGGTGCACGCCTTTAATCCCAGTACTCAGGAGGCAGAGGTAGGAGGATCGCTGTGAGTTCGAGGCCACCCTGAGACTCCATAGAGAATCCCAGGTCAGCCTGGGCTAGAGTGAGACACTACCTCAAAAAATCAAATATATATATGTATATATATATATTTAAGGGCTGAGGATATGACTTAGTGGTTAAGGCACTTGTCTGCAAAGCAGAAGGACCCAGGTTTGATTCCCCATGACCTACATAAGCCAGATGCACAAGGGGGCCAATGTGTCTGGAGTTTGTTTGCAGTAGCTGGAATGCCCTAGAATGCCCATTCACTCTCTCTCTTTTTATCCTTGCCTATGTCTCCATCTCCCTCTCAAATAAATAAATAAATAAATAGATATTTTAAATATTCAATTTTTGTTTTTGCTTTTGTTTCTTCGAGGTAGAGTCATACTCTAGCCCAGGCTGACCTGGAATTCACTATGCAGTCTCAGGGTGACCTCGAACTTACTGAAATCCTCCTACCTCTGCCTCCCAAGTGTTGGAATTAAAGGTGTGCACCACCATACACAGCTAGTTATTTATTTTTGAGCACAGAGATAAGAGAGCATTGGTGTTATATGGCCTCTTGCCATTGCAGACAAACACCACATGCATGTACCACTTTGTGCATCTAACTCTATGTGGGTTCTGGGAAATTGAACATGGGCTAGCAGGGTTTGAAAGCCTTGAAGCTCTGAGTCATCTCCCTGCCTCACAATATTTAAATTTTATTCTATTGTATGCAATTAACCTAGTAAAGGTTCTGATTTAATTTTTGGTTTATAATTTAGTTTATAAAACTATATAAGAACACTGTATCACATAATCCAAGGAGTTTCCAATGCCCCTTTAATCTTGTTTTCAGTGGATTTTACTTTATATATCCCAGTTTTAGAAAGTAATAAAAAGGAAAATCTCAGACTATTTTCTAAGTTAGGTTTCAATATTCTTAACGTACAAAACAAAAAAGGAGCTTTATTGGTATAGAAGACGTAGAGCAGCTATTTGATTCAAAAGGCGAGCTGCAGACGTCTACCTGTTGGGTCTGGGCTACAGAGATGGTAGGATACAGTTATTTCAAACAATTTTAATGATTAGGGTAAGTAATCTTTAAAAAAAAGGAGAAAAGCAATTTGCAAAAATGGAGACCATGTTGAGTACAATACAGAAGGATAAGAGAGCAAATAGGAAAAGAAATGGAACGTGTTCGGGAGGCAATTACTCACTCTCCCAGGGTTCTGTGAATGATCCAGCAGTAGGTGCCCTGCGGGGGAAAGGGGCCACTGCCGTGAATAGGACCTGAGGGAAGTAATCAGAGATAAGAATAACGAGTACCAGAGGCACAAGATACAGAATAGGGAGAGGATGACAAAGTTTACCGCCTGATCTTCAAAGGCATCGCACAATGGGAAAGCAAGCAAAAGCTGAGAATTAAATGAAGAGTCTGCCCACAAATATTAGGAGCTGGGGAGCTGATGGAATACCAGCTTACCGAAGAAGACAGCAAAGGCGTGGGCAAGGGAGCAGGAATGATGTGCAAAGAGGCAGTGCTGTTATCAAAGCACACACGGACGGACCGTTAGCTCGAATGTGTAGGTAGGAAGGAGGCATGGGTGCTGCCCTTAGGAATGCAGTTCTCTAAAGAAAGCTACTTGGAAAGTCATGGTCTCATCTAAACTGGAAAATAGAAAATTAGTCACTGACAACCAGCAAAGCACTAAGGAAGCTTTTAGAAGCTTAAAAAGAGGCAGAAAATAAAAACGGAAGTGAATAAACTTAGAGTCTATCTGAAATGCTGTGTATTGGGGTAGATTCTAAGCAAGCAGAACAAAATAAACATCGGGGAAAATAACTCATGAAAATAACACAAGAAAAATTTTCTTACCTTCTTTCCATGTTTATAAGAAAATATTAAAAATGAGCATATTTTATCCTTGAAGTAATATCACTGCCACCATTATTTATTGTGTGCTTGTTTCAAGACAAGCTCTTGCTACATCACTTAGGCTGGCCTCAAACTAGTAGCAAACCTCCTGCCTCTGCCTCCCAAGGGCTGAGATTGCAGTAGTATACCTCCATACATGGCTTTAAACATTTGAATCATACCACAGGTAGTTCTACAAGTTCCCCTCACAAAATATTTGCTTATATTTGAGAATAAATATGGCTTTTAGCCAAATGTTTTCTCTTTTAAATACTGAGGACTTATTAGTTTTTATGGTCCTAGGATTTGAATCTAGGGCCCTATGTATGCTAAGCAAGTTGGCTATCACTGAGCTATGTCCCTCAGCCCTCTTTTTACTTTTCTTTTTTGGGTTTTTTTTTTTTTTTTTTTTTTTTTGAGGTAGGGTTTCACTCTAGCCCAGGCTGACCTGGAATTCACTATGTAGTCTCAAGGTAGACTCAAACTCATGGCGATCCTCCTACCTCTGCCTCCTGAGTGCTGGGATTAAAGGTGTGTGCCACCACACCTGGCTCCTCTTTTTACTTTTTGAGTTAGGGTCTTACCAAGTTGCCTAGGCTGGCCCTAAACTTACTATGTAGCCCAGGCAAGCCTTGAACCTGAAGTCATCCTGCCTCAGCCTCACAAGTAGCAAGGTGGCAAGCCCGAGACACCAGGCTTACCTTAAGTCCCATTGTAAATGTAGATGATCCAGTTGTGTATCCAACATTGTCTCTTTCCAAATGCACTTTTCAATATTCCTATGTCCTAATTTTCCTACTCAGAAAAAGAAGTTCATGACATTGACCACAAGTGCCACATTATCATCAGCAGGACAATATGAAATAGTGCTATGTGACCTGCAGATGGTGCACATTGTATTGATATTGACCACTGGTATTTTTACTATGATTTGTCACTCGTGGTCATAATGTTGATATGCCTCAGTCAAGTAACTCACAAAGGGAAAAAAGTTCTGGTCAAAACCAATATAAAATGTATTTAGTATGGACTCAACAAAAATGATGAGCTCACTTTTATTCTGTAGATTTTAAAAAACCGAATGCTATATTTAAATAACAATACTGTACCAGAAGAGAGGAAGCATAAACATTAAAAATGATTCAAACCAAAATTAACCTATCATAATTAGTGTGAATTATCAAAATACCACATTATGAGTATTTATGTACTATTACTAAAAAAAGACTCAGGTGTTTAAATAAGATAAAATTGCCTTCTGAACTAACAGATGATTGAGTTTTGCTTTTTAAATATAGAAAACACTGTTTCTAATTGCTTTCCCATAGGTACCAGGTTTGTACATTTTGTAAAAGAGTTTCCAGAAGAAGTTAGGAGGACATTTGTATGCATTCTATCCCCTCTCAATGGATCTTTGGTTCTGACAATGAAACAGAATTTACATTGCAATCTAGTAAAAAATATTACTAGGGAAAATGTTAACCAGAGTGGAAGAAGACTGTTTCATCCCAGAGTCAAGTTAGAGACAGCAAGACAAAACAAAGTTCTGGGAAAGGCAGAAGGTGGCTGATTCAAAGGGCAGGCAGGGAGCTGGGCAGGAGAAACAGGATGAGATAAATAGAGTCCAGCAATGAATACAACTAGTTCATAGATAAGAGGTCAGGATTTAAGAAAAGTCATGCTCAATGGCCTCAATTTTCTTGATTAATTGAGAAGCAAGACTGTGTGCTCAGAATTAGAGGAGGGAGCCAAAATTAAAAGCAAAGCCAGAGGAAGCATTAGTCTCTGTCAAGACTCCAGGACTGGGATGAAACTTTCAAAAGGGGCAGCTCTTTTCTTGTTCACTTTTTATATCTCCCCTCCCCAAATCATAATCTGAAATCTTAAGTATTTATATAACCAACAGATTATACTTTAATTTTCCCATAGCCTCCATGGTTTTTTCTGAGATATATCCTTTAGTTAACTGCCAGAGACACATATGTTTTGCTTTGACTTAGAAGCTAATGCATGAATCTCCAATTCTCCCAGGTTACCCATACTTGCAGAAATTGGTTTTTCTCTGACTGATAAGAGAGGTCATTTTCAGGGCCCCATATATGCACAAGGCTGTCTCTCAACAATAATATTTTTGAAGCCTTGGTTACTACTGAGTATTTGAGCCTCTGAAGATAGTATCGGGAGAGGGGAAATACCTATATTTCAATTCTAATTGCTATGGTGAGCCATAGGAAGGTCTGTTGGAGGACAAACTCAATTTACCCTACTCCTTCAGTTTGCCAAGAAACAACTTCACAGAATTGTCCTTTCCATTTTCACCCTAAATTTGCACATTAAAAAAATTTTGAGCATCTTGCCAGCAAGGCTTACCTATCTGAATAGCAATTAGATGTAAATTTACATAGACAACGATTGTGGTCAGATTCACATTGCTGGCAAAAAAAAAAAAAAAAAAAAAAAAAAAAAAAACACCCGGCAAGAGAAGCTTGTGGGGAACAACGAGTTTATTTTGGCTTATAGACTCAAGGGGAAGCTACATGAGGGGAAAATGATGGCATGAGCAGAGGTGGACATCACCTCCTGGCCACCACCAGATGGACAACAGCAACAGGAAAGTGTGCCAAACACCGGCAAGGGGAAGCCAGCTATAATACCCTTAAGCCCACCCCCCAAAATACACTACTTCCAGGAAGTGTTAATTTCCAAATCTCCATTAGCTGGGAACCTAGCATTCAGAACACCTAAGTTTATGGGGGACACCTGAATCAAACCACAACAACCAAAGTCTTAGCATGTAGAATATCACTTTTTATTTTGTTTTTCTTTTAAATATAATTTTATGTATTTGCTTGCAAGTACAGAGAGACAGACAGAGAGAATGGGCATGTCATGTCCTCTAGCCACTGCCAACGGACTCCAGCTCCATGTGCCATCCTGGGCACCTAGCTATATGTAGGGATGGTGAATCGAACTCAGTTTGGGAGGCTTTGCAGGCAAGCACTGTAAAGTCTGAGCAATCTTTCCAGCCCACTATCAATTTTTAAATCATAGTGAATGGGGACCCATACATTGTTGGAGCTGATGAAATAATTGTGTCTTTTGGATGAAACATTTAAGTGTATCCAAGGAGATTGAATCACCTTATATTTAAGCTCTGGGCCAACAAGACTTTGAAACTTTTGCAAGACAATTCTGCTGCTACAGCTACTGGGGAGCTTACAGTGAGCCTTCACAAAGTACAGGAAGAGTTTTTCAAGATGGTGCAGAAAAGGCTATGGACTCCTGGAGCTAGAATATAAGAGCAATTTTAAGAGTTAAAGACTACTCGTGGGTGAAGAAGACAGAATTGCACTGACCATGCCGGGCCCATACAGAAAGCACCCCCTCATGGCCCACTTCCATCTATAGTCAATTCACATAGACAAATCAATCTCTGGGTTGTAAAGAATGCAATAATAAAGCCCTAGATAGATGGTAGGAGAAAGGAAATGATGAAGCCACATGATGTTCTAGAAATAGCTGGGACTGATTCAAAGAGATGGAAGCTCGATTAGCCAGAGCACGGCTGCCCTCTTATAATCAGAATATGAAAGGCGGCTACTGCGGCTAGGCCTCGTTGTGTGAGTACTGGGAATCCTCCCTGTGATACCGTGAATTGACTTAAAGTTATATATACCGGAGAACAGCAAAGACCCAGGGCTCAACCAGAGGAGAACACCCAAGGAGAGGCAGGACTGGAAGACATGATTGGATGTAAGCTCACTTGCTCAGCCCTGTGCAACCATCCAATTCTTAGTAATCATAGTTGATCAGTCAGACAGAACGTGAGCAGGGAAAGCTGCTGCTCTGAGTGACTTCAAGTTGCCCGAGGCAAAAGCAGAAGCACTGGAAGAGGGAAGTCCTCCTCGTGCTATTACAAAACAAGGTCCCTCTTTCCATTAGTGGGAGTGTGTCACTGTCAGTTTCCTGATTTTAATAATATGTTATGATTATGTAACAGACTGGTACTGGAGAAAGTTGGACAGAGGATACACAGACATGCTTCTGCAATGTGTGAATCATGTATTAAAAGTTTGAAAATACCAACCATGCAACACACGAAGATCCTTCTACATCAGACTTTGTCTCAAGCTGTGTCCAGTGAACTATGAGGAAAACATGGCCTGTACTATCAATGGAAGAAGAAGTACCCCTTAGATCCTTGTTGCAGGAGGCTTCCATTCTGCTTGTTGTTTCAAAGTAAAGGAGAGCTGAGGATTAGGTTCATTCTATACAAGGGCAGTGTTGAGACAGATGTGTTGTGTTGGAGCTTCTGTCTATGTCTCAGTTCATTTTCTGTCACTGTAACAGAATACTTGAGCCTGGGTAATTTATGAAAGAGGTTACTTTGGGCTCATGGTTCGGAATCTGGTGAGGAGCATGTGCTGCTGCAGCTCATGGTGAAAGAGGACAGGCAAATGGACACACACAAGGCAGAACTGCCATGCAACCAATCATGTCCTGGAGGAGAAAGAACTCACACATGCATTCATAAGGGTCAGTGACCCAGACACTCCCGCTAAGCCCCACCTCCCAACACTGCAACACTGAAAATTAAGCTTCAAGATAAGTTTTTTAAAAATTTTATTTATTTATTTGAGAGAAAGAGAGAGAGAGAGAGAGAGAGAGAGAGAAGAGAGAGAGAGAGAATGGGCACACCAGGGCTTCCTGTCACTGCAAATGAACTCCATATGCATATGCCACCTTGTGCATCTGGCATACATGGGTCCTGGGGAATCGACCTGAGGTCCTTTGACTTTGCAGGCAAGTGCCTCAACTGCTAAGCCATCTCTCCAGGCCCAAGATATGTTTTTGGATTTCTTTTGGTGGGTTTGTTTGTTTGTTTGTTTTTTGTTTTTGTGTTTTTCGAGGTAGGGTCTTGCTCTAGCTCAGGCTGACCTGGAACTCACTATGCTGTCTCAGTGTGGCCTCAAACTGATGGCAATCCTCCTACCTCTGCCTCCCAAGTGCTGGGATTAAAGGCATGCACCACCATGCCGAGCCCCCAGGACATGTTTTTTAAAAGCTATTTATTTGGGCTGGAGAGATGGTTTAGCAGTCAAGTACTTGCCTATGAAGCCTAAGGACCCCGGTTCAAGGCTCAATTCCCCAGGACCCACATTAGCCAGATGCACAAGAGGGCGCATGCACCTGGAGTTCGTTTGTAGTGGCTGGAAGCCCTGGCGCGCCCATTTTCTCTCTCACTCACTCTATCTCTATCTCTCTCTCTCTCACTCTCACTCTCGTTCTCTCTGTTGCTGTCAAATAAACAAAAATGAACAAAATATATATATTTATTTATTTTGACATTGATTTATATATCCTTCTATCCTCTCTTCTCCAGTCTCCATTTCCCTGGGAGTTCTCCTCAGTAAGGTTATTCGTGTTCACTGTAGGGTATTTAGTGCCTTCAAGATGAGTTTTAATGAGAGTCAATCATGTTTAAACCACAGCAACATACTGTTTCCTATAGAACTAATGCCCATGGTTTGTAAGAGTTACATGCGCAGACTGAGAAGACCTGAGCAAATAATCTATGTCTCATACCTGAAGTGAGTCCTTGCTGGACCCTGGTACTGGCAATTCCCTCCAGGATCAAGGAGAGAGGTTGTGGGGGGGGGGGCTTATTTTGAGCCCTCTACCTCTTGCCTTTTTGTCACTACTGTTGTTACACAGTTAGTTGTTCATCAAGGGCATGCACATGAATGATTTGGCCTAATTCTTGCTAATTGGCAATGTGCTGTGGCTCATTTAGACCCAGAAGTATGTCAGGGATACTAATAGGAGAGATATTTGCCTTGATCTCCACATGCTTCTACTGTTCCTGGAATGTTTCTCCCACAATGCTTCTGAAGTTTAGTGACCACATAGTGGCTGAATCTCACTTCAATAGGCTCTGAGTGAAGTATTAGAAGGGGAGGCCATGGCACACAGAGCATGCCGTTTCTTCACTTTTGCAAAGACACTGAGGTATTCTGGGTGAGTACAAGGGATACAAAGATAGAGATGGCACAAGGGGTGAGAAGTCAGAGGAGGCAAAAGGCAAGAAAACAGAAAGGAAATGTAAAAATGATACCAAATTGAACTACATGATTGAAAATAAAATCTCAGTGATTTCATACTGTTATGATTTCATACTGTTCAGCCTAGTGAAAAGAGATCCGTAAAAAATTTATATGTATGTATATGTACACACATATATGTATATGTATATAGTGTATGTGAATTTCAAGAAATAAGCTATGGCATGATGTTTATTAGTTTGTTCATTTATTTAGTTATTAACCATGCTTCATTTCAGGTTCCAGGTGCTGGTCTGGGCATTTGTATTCAGCAGTATACAGGACATCCCATCTCTGCCCTCCTAAAATTGGCATTCCAGGGATGAAGATAGAATATGTGTGTATGTGCACAAAAGGATTGACTGACACTATGTGTTAATGTACATACGTATGTAGTATCTCTCCTCACATTAGTATCACCAAACTAACATTTTATATTAACAGGTATATATATATATATATATATATATATATATATATATATATATATACACATATATATATGAATATATATATATTCATATATATATGTACATATATATATATGAAACATGTATAACATGTATGTGTGTCTGTATATGTATACACTTAGTTAGAATGCAATGTAAAGGAAATAAGCAGAAAATTAAGAAGGTAGCACAAGAGATATGGGGTGCAATTATGTTAGTAGGACAGTGCTCATTAAGTTGATCTTTGAACAAAGTGAAGAAAGACAATAGAATGAAGCAAGAGGATGTCTGGAGAAATGTTCTAAGAAGGAGGAACAACAAAAGTTCTAGGTGAATAAAGTAGAATGGAAAAAGTGATGTCTAAGAAGTAGTAGCATTCATAGCATCTAAGGTAATGCAAAACTCTTGAGTTTTATTCTGAGGGACAAAGAAGCCACTGGAAGGCATTTAGCAAAGGAGAACTATGCCTTATCATAAACTTCCAAATCCCTCCAATGGGTCTGCTCAGAACACACAGTGTTGGATGCAGGGAGGTTGGTCAGACTATCACTGTGGTAATTCAGAGGAGAGAGAGTGAGAAAGAGATGAAGATGGTCAATTTTGAGGCATATTTTATGGGGAGGTTGCATAAGGTTTGCAGAAAGAAATGTCACATGTCCACACAGAATGTGAGAAGCACAGAAGGCCCAAAAAAGACTCACATTTTAGAAGAATTTTTTGAACTTTCTTTTTTTATATTTTATTTTATTAATTATAGACATACTTAGTATACAAACCACATATGTTGGTGCCATCCTTTCCCTCATCCCTGCCCCTTTTCCAAAGGGACCCTCTTCATTGGGGATGCAGGTCACCCCATGGGGATTGTGGGTCATCCATTGTGGGGGCAGCCATTAGTTATGGGAAACAGGCAATGTCTCTGTGCATAATGACCCAACTTGTGGCTCTAACAATCTTTCCAACCCCTCCCCCTCTCTCTCTCCATATGTGTGTGTGTGTGTGTGTGTGTGTGTATGTATGTGTCAGTTCTGAAGAATTTAAACTGGGTCCTTTAGCTTTGCAGGCAAGAGTCTTAACTGCTAAGCCATCTCTCCAGCCCAAGAGAATATTTTAGAAATCCTGAAAAGCATAAAATAAAGAGAAGGGTATAAGGCACAGACAGTGTATGTGTAGATAAAAAATGAGCAGTTCAGTTTGGATTTTGTTAAATTCAAGGTTCTATTTGCAATCTAAGGGTCATACTATAATAATCAAGGTCATAAACATCTTCATATTTTTATAGTTCCATCGCCTTTGAAATGCTTGCTTGTGTAGTTATTTACCAAGTGTTCTCTCTGAAGTGAACAGGAATTATAACAACTGTCTTCAAAGTGTGAGAATAAGCATGGGTAAAACTTTATCCAACTCATGTTGCATGTTAATCACACAGTTTGTAAACTATTGCATTCAAAATATATAAACACTGTTTTCACTTTATCTTCATGTGTATGAGAAATCAAATTTGACTTATTTCTCATTTTTAAAATGCATGAGCTTGTATTTGATGTTCAGTCTAGTAGGGATGTAATTTGCTCCTTTCATATTCTCTTCATTTTATTTTTAAAGTTCAGCTTCTTTCACTCTCTGGTGTCAATAAAAAAATATGTACAGGGATTTACAGAAATGCGCACATATTAATCGCTTTTTGTTTCCCAGCATCCTAGAGAAGTCAGATTCTATGATTGGGCACCCAAAACATGGGCTGTATGCAAGTGATACTGAAAGCCATGGGAGGCTACTATGGAATAAGCTCTTGCCCTTGTCTGCCACAGGCCAAGCCAGACCAAAATGGAGACACTCATACTAAATGTCAGATTATCAAAATGAAACTTTAAGTAAGCCAATAGATCCCAAAACAGATCAGCTTTCCTTGAAAGCAACAGGTTCCACTTCAAGAGTGCACATGATAAGGAAGACCCCTCAGCTCTGACCCTTCCAAAAAAGCAATCTTCTGTTATCCAGCGAATTCTTTTTCTCTCTTGTTTTGTGTCCTTGTTCCTGTTCCGTACTGCTCCCATTCTGCTACTGCCCAGTTGAAGCTCCATTCTGTTTTGTAGAGTGGAGGCTGCCCTGATCCATGAATCACAAATAAAAGGCAAGGAGATCTGTAACTAAATTTGTTGTGATTGTTGTCTTTTGACAAGAAGTCATGGTAATTGTTATTGCTGTGGTGCAGAGCAAATGGATATATGAGGGAGAAATGGAGTTACATGCATGTCGTTATTACTGTGATGGAACTGTTAAACTTGGGCATCTCTTATCTGTCATGTTTTGCTTCAACAGCCTTTAAGTGAACAGTAAGAAAGACACTGGATTGCTATTAGTAGGAGAAATTCTTGAATGGCAAAAGAATGAAATTAAGATGGGTGTGGTAGTGCATGCATTTAATCCCAGCACTTTGAGAGACAGACGTAGGAGGATCACTGGGAGATTGAGGCCACTCTGAGAATACATAGTGAATTCCAGATCAACCTGGGCTTGAGTGAAACCCTACCTCAAAAGAAAAAAATGAATGAAATTAGAAGTGAAGGAGTAACCCTGTTGAGGATAAGGATACCATGTCTTAAGAACTAAAGGGGGGAAGAAAGAAAGGACGGAAGGAGAAAGAAAAAGGCAAGAAGGAAGGAAGGAAAGGAAGAAAGAGAGAAAGAAAGAAAGAAGAAAGGAAAGAAGAACAAGAGACTTGCCTAAATTTGGCTCTGTGTTTATTGTGTTTGCTATTTTGTAAGCTACAATTGTGCAAGGCAGTTTTAAAATTCTAATCAGGTTGGCATTGTGGTCTCTGTCCCTCAATTTCTCTCCCCACTCCTTCCTTACTTTTTCTTTCTTTCTTTCTTTCTTTCTTTCTTTCTTTCTTTCTTTCTTTCTTTTTCTTTCTTTTATTCCATTTTACCCCGCAGCAAGCTTTGAAACAGGTTGGATACCAATTAACCTAAACATATGATTTTGGTCTAAGAGCAAAAAATAGACTGAGTATTGGTTGTGTAAGTAACAGCACTCTGTCTTAACTCGAGATTTCCAAGGCTTTGTTCCCTATAGCCCCTTACAAAGAAACAAAATCCTTCTATTCAGCCAGAACTAAAATAAAAAATAAAAAAGAATCCACAATACTAAAAAAAAAAAAAAAAATCCACAATCTTATGTCCAGCTTTCTATGAGAGAATAAAGTATTTGAATAGGAAAGGCTGCAGATTGGATTTTTCAAGTAAATTGCCCATATAACAATGCAGTTCTTAACCTCATTCCACTAACGTATGCACAGACTGAGCTGGAGACTTGTTACAGTGCTGTCATTTTATCCAGCATGGGTGCAGCGATTGAATTTTCCTATGTTCCGTTTTAGGCCCTACTTTTAAAGGAAAAGTAAGCAAGGAGGGAAAGGCCTAAAACGAAGCAGGAAAGATGAGTGATTTGATCCTCACAAACCCCAGAGCCCTGTTAAAAAGTATTTGTACTTTAAAAAATCTTTTTTCGCTGAAAGCTTTTTCAGGAGAAATAAATTATACTGACTCTATATAAATAAAAGCAGAAAGAGCAAAGATGAACATGAACATATATTACCAATGCCATTTATCAAATATAGTTGACACTTCAATCTAATCTGGCAAATGAAAACACAGAAGTTTATAGAGTTATAGGAAGTAAGCAATTTAAACATGCCAGGGCACAAGGTCATCTAACAACATGACTGGGAAGATGTCCCTTTCTCTTTTCTCTTTTTCTCTCTTTTGTCCCTTTGAAGCTCTTAAACACTGATTGATAATCTATCTCTCTCACAGGGTGAGGTGATCTTTAAATCAGATAATTAATAGCAGCAGTCCAAATGTTCCTTAACAAGTCCACCTTCCCCTAATGTCATAAAAGGACACTTCATGCATTTCATACTATCATTATGGTACAAGGTTTCTCTTCCCATAATCAAGTAATACATTTCTTAACTAATTAGTTCATTAATTTTAAATGTGATTCTCAGTAAAAAACACTTTGAGATAGCTAATCTTTCTTAAAAGTGTGTGAGATTGTAAAAGCCAGTCCTCTGAGAGCTGTCACCGCCCATCATGGATGCTCAGATAGGTGAGGAAAGACCAAGCTGTGAAGGCATATGTCATCAGTTCTGAAAGCAAACTTCCATGGGTGCTATGTAACCAGAAGTCATGTCCATGGCACACAGATGCTGTATTAAACTTTACAGCTCCAATTAGGAATGGACAGTTTCCATGCCCTGCTCAAACACTTTGCTAGTCTACATGTAAATACTTCAGTAAAGCCACTGAACAGTGATGGAGTTCAATATTAATATCACAAATTAAAGATGACATCTGAAAGCCTACTGTCTGGAAGAGCGATCAGAGTTTGTGGCAAGGCAATAATCTGAGGCTTAAGCAACTTTCCAGCACTGTGGGGGAGAAAATAAACGTGAGAAGCTTGGAAACTGCACTGGTGCATGAAGAACATACCAGATTAAAGAGCAACTGCTGATTGACCTGGTGATGAAGTAGTGGATGAGACCATATGCTTCCATAAAGGACATTTGGAAATGGCTTTGGGATTATTCCCTGAGAGCTCATGACTATTACCTGGTATATTCCCATTAATTGACAATGTCAACTTTATCTGTAACAGTGAAATAAGCTGTCAAAATAACTGCCTGTCCTCCTGGGAGGAATAAATTATGTAAGTAATTATTGCACCCTGCCTATCTTCCAGACAGAAACATCAAAGGATTTCCATGGCTGAATTTCCCCCATGTATTATACTCACTGTCTTGGGAAGAGAAATAGTTTCACCACCTTTACCAAGATTATTTGGATGGGGAAAACAGGTATGTTAGAGTGGGAGTAGGAATATAAAGTTAGAAGCTGGAGAGACAGCATAATAGATTTAAAAAAAAATACTTCTGCTGAGGCCTGAGTACCCGAGCTCATGGCCCAGACCACAGGTAAAAATCCAGAAGCCAGGCAGGCTTCTATAACCCAGCATGCTGATGGCAAGATGGCTCAAAAGCTCATAGCAAAAGCATCGAAGAAACCTTGCCTCAAAGGAATGTGGGGATTAACTCCCAAAAGTTGTTCTCTGACTTCCACACATGTGCCATGGCACATGCAAACACTCTTTCACACATACAAGCAAAAAGAATAAAAGAATATAAAGTTATAGGAGAAGGGAGAGACAAAACAATGAGGAGTCTGCAGGCTCAGCCCAGAGACCTTTGTCATCTCTGAAGAAACTATTCAGGGCAGAAGTTCTTTGGCAAATGGTGATTTTACCTATGGGGGGGGGGGAGACTATCAGAGGGCTGGAGAGATGGCTTAGTGGTTAAGGCACTTGCCTGCAAAGCAAAAGGACCTAGGTTTGATTCCTCAGGACCCACATAAGCCATATGTACAAGGTGGCACATGTGTCTGGAGTTCATTTGCAGTGACTAGAGGCCCTGGCGTGCCCATTCTTTCTCTCTCTCTCTCTCTCTTCCTTTGTCTCATTCTCTCTCTCAAATAAATAAAACTAAAATATTTTTTTAACCTACCATAAAAAACAGAAAAGGGACACAGCCAGGGATAACAAGAAAACCCAAGAACCTCACAAAGGAGATGCCCCAAATCCCCACAGTTTTACTTTTTCCTTTATGTTGGGAGAGGAGAAGTGAAGGTCGGCACACGTCAATGTACAACACTTTCCTGTGACAGTTGTCTCGTGGTCATGAGGCCAAGCTGGAATCTGACAACTGGCATTCAGATCCCAGTTCTGCTCCCTCCGAGCTATAAGCTTGTGGGTGTTTGGTCTGTCTGTGTTTCAGCTTTCCTCTGTGGATTTAGCCTGGTGTGTGATCTATGTGTTCCTGACCTAGAACAGTCTGGGGACACATTTAAGGAGCAAAATAAGAGTTTAACTGCGGGACTGGAGAGATGATTTAATGGTTAATGCACTTGCTTGCAAAGCTCAACAACCGGAGCTCAGTTCCCCAGTACCCACATAAGCCAGATACACGAAGTAACGCGTGCATTTAGAGTTCCTTTGCAAGGGTAAGAGGCCCTGGCATGCCCATTCTCTCTATCTATCTCTATTTCCTTCTCTGTTTTTCTCTTTGTGTTTTCAAATAAATAAGTATTTTTACAAGAGGATAAAGGAATAAACATGATTGATTTGCTTTATTACAGATATTTAATTTCTCAACAAAATAAGAATGGACATCTGCCCTGACAAACCTTGTAATTATGAAAAGCTCCAGGTCTCTGGTATTATATGGCTCCACCTTCTTGACTTATTGGGTTGACTCCTAAGTAACTACTTTTCCTGGAATCCTGTATTGCTTTTAGAGAAGCACAAACTAAGATACTCAGCTATCATTTGAGGTTTGTATGTGTTTGTTGGGGGGGGGGTGACCAGAGGTCACCATCAGTATCTTTTTCAATCATTCTCCACCTTGTTTTTTTCATTTTATTTTATTTTATATATATTATAACAAGCTATACTCTTTTATCCCCTCCACCCAGCTTCTGTTACCTTGAGCACCTTCTCAGTAGGGTTATGTTATTCATTGTGAGGTCATGAAGGCCTCCATCATTCTCTTTAGGTACCAGGGGATCATACCTCAGAATATTCCCACCCACTCCATGGCTCCTACAATCTTTCTACCCCCTCTTCTGTAATGCTCCCTGAACCATAGAAGGACTATTGGCAGTCTGATTTAGTGTTGAGTTCTCTGTAAACTCTGGATGTCTGCTTTGATAGGTTTTGATTAATCACCATCCGTCATCGTTGCCCTGGAACTGGTTGTCAGGGTAGCAGTATTCATGTTGTCACTCCCTCTGCAAATTCTCCTGGGCCCTGGCAGGTGTGGGAGAGCTGGCACATCTTGTGGTGTACAGTTGGCTATCCTCTTGTCTTATCGATGGAATGTGCTCTCCTTTTTTTTCTCTGCCATTGTGGTGCTTTGATTCAGGTGTCCTTTATTAACTTAGGTGTTCTGAATGCTAAGTCCCCAGCTGATCAAGATTTTGGACTTAACGCCTCCAGGAGGTAGTGTATTGCTGGGGATGGACTTATGGATATATAGCCAGCTTCCCCTTGCCAGTGTTTGGCACACTCCGTATTGCTGTTGTCCATCTGATATTGGCCAGGAGGTGATGTCCACCCTCTGCTCATGCCAGTGTTTTCTCCTGCCATCATGGAACTTCTCCTAGAGTCTGTAAGCCAAAATCAACCTTTTTACCCACAAGCTGTTCTTGGTCAGCTGTTTCCTGCCAGCAAGGCAAACCTGACTGCAACAGCCATCTTCCACTGTCTGATTCCTCCCAAGCAGGCATCCTAGAATGGCATCTAGCCCCTACTCAGAATTTCAGCAGGCGCTCAGCTACATCTCACAGTAGCAGGAGGCCCTGCTCCACTCTCTCCACCTTATTTTTGGTTTTGTTTTTTCAAGGTAGGGACTCACTCTAACCCAGGATGACCTGGAATTCACTATGGAGTCTCAGGGGAGCCTCAAACTCATGGCCATCCTCCTACCTCTGCCTCCCGAGTGCTGGGATTAAAGGCGTGCACCACCACGCCCGGCTTTCCACCTTATTTTTTGAGATAAGACTTTTCACTTTATTTGACATTCACTGATTTGGCTAGACTACCTAGCCAGCATGTCCTGGAGATCTTTGTGTTTCTGATTCCCTTGTGCTGGGATCACGGGTGCATGGCACCACACCTAGCTTTTACATGAAGGCATCACTTTTATGGTGGTATCAGTAGGACCTGAAATAAGTCAGGAAGCTCCTGTGGTTACAGATACAAGGTCAGCATCAGCCCCAAGACAGAAACACCGCCAGCCAGTGAACATAGTGACTAGTGGCCATCAACGGTCCCATCTTACTGTAAGAGTCATGACTTCTTTTTTTTAAAAAAAAAAAATATTTTATTTATTTATTTGAGAGAGATACAGAAAGAGAGAGAGAGAGAGAGAGAGAGAGAGAGAGAGAGAGAGAGAGAGAGAGAGGATGGGCATGTCAGGGCCTCCAACCACTGCAAACTAACTCCAGATGTGTGTGCCCCCTTGAGCATCTGGCTTACATGGATCATGGGGAGTGGAACCTGGGTCCTTTGGCTTTGTAGGCAAGTCCCTTACCCGCTAAGCCATCTCTCTAGCCCTAGTCATGACTTTTCTGTGTGCCCTTCTGTTTTTTCTGAGTATTCTTTTTTCCAAAGAGACATTAAGCAAGGACTATTAGAAGCAAAGAAACAACATATGGAAGGAGCACCAAAGAGGATGTTGCTATATGTGAACTACAGAGAGAGAGACAGCCATGAAGAGCAGGCACCACAATGCGCTGGGGTGTTTTTCACTTTTCCCAGGAGGCTGACACACCTGGAGGGGGTGTGACTTGAGAACAGCCTTCCTGTAACCATTGTCTACACAACCTCACAATAAGAACTGTAGCACAGAAAGCAAACTTTCATCAAGGCACATGCCCTGCCCTGGTGAGATCAAACAATGCTTGGCCTGATCAAGGTGGACTTTAATGTCCCCTGAAAAGTCCATATTTGTGGATATCACAGAACTACCAACTCTTTTCCTAAGGTAAGGTTAAAAAAATAATTGTGGTTTAGGTGCCTCTTTCAAAAGGAGAGCCAGCTGTTATTTAAGTTCTGTGAGGGAATAACAGAGACACCGAACATAGACAGTGTCTCTGACCCATTATGTAGCAGAAGAAAAATAAAACAGGGCTGTCCGTTAATACCCTGGCCTGAATTCAGGCTTGGAGTGGGTAAGACAGGCAGGAGGCATTATTATTTTTTAATGGCTACTTCAACAGAGATGTTCATGCTTGTATTGTTCTTGGGGCGAAAGCTCCCATTCTGTAAGGCACTTGCCATGCTCCAATTAAAAACAGAGCTTATTGTTAAGGGGAACTACAATATCAGTTTCCTTCCACTTGTATCTTGTCTATTGTTAAAAAAAAAAATCTCACATAAGGTAAAAGTTAGAGGCTAAGAAGAGCTTTTGATAAGACCAGAGTGGGGAATAGTGCCACTTTTAAGAAAACACTATTTCTGAAAGGAAGCAGAGGTGTCAGAGACAAAGGGGAAAGGAGGGAGATGTGTCAGTCAGTCAATAGCGTTTATCGAACACTCACTGTGTGGGGAGAGCACAAAGGGCATAATACACTGGGTACCTGGTCTCTGGAAGACTGCAAACTAACAAACCGGCCAGCTTTGACACAAGCAAACTTTTAAACAGACACACTGAAGCAACCATATGGCTAATTGTATAACTTTGAAGGAATTATGCATAAGTGCGTGCGTGCATGCGTGCGTGTGTGTGTGTGTGTATACACGTGTGCTTAATAGGAGCTTGGAAGTATCAGACAGCAGTGATAAAGAGATCAAAGGAAAACACATATTGCACACTGGAGAAACAGCACGAGAATGCAAATGATCATGTAACACTTTTGTCTTTTCACTGATTCATCTCTGAGTGTAAATCAGAAGCGGAAATATACACCGGGTACCATTCTTATCACTGGGACAGTGGGAAGCTGGCATCTCACCATGTCTGATAGCCCACACTTCAAAGACATGCCTCGTATGCATTACTGTTCAACCTTGCAAAAATAATTTGACTGGAAAATACACTGGCAAAAGCAGCCATATTGGGAAACAGAAATTGTTTACATAATTGTTTGGTCTGTTGGTGAATGTAGGCCTTCATTTAGAATTCATTATTTGATAAGCTACACAAAGGGATTTACAAGTTGTCAAGATTGGTTTGTAAAATATATATATATATAACAAAAAAGATATGATAAAATGTCTGACACAGGCTTTTCTGACTTTAATTTTTTTCCTCCATCCTATTCATCTTTCCAGGCATAGTGGGTACTCCATCAGCTGTGATAGCTGCTATTTTCTCTGGATTTAGATCAAACAACCTCAGAACATCCATCAGGGCTACTTTTACATCTTTTCTCCTTTGATGCCAAACCCCAAAGATTCCCCATCATGTACATTCTGTAAGTTGTTGGACTGACAAGTATTAGTAACCTTGGAATGTCACCCAGATACCAGCTTTCATCCAGGAAGAAGCTAATGAATTTTGCTGCAACCAACTTGGTCTTGAAATGATTTTTCTTTAGGTCACCTTTCATAGTTAAAATAGTTTGCTTTCTTGTAGCTTACTTTCTGTCTGCTGAGGGAAAGTGGCAGAGAGAATGGAACCCAAGGACAGGAAACACTGCAGTTCATGATTCTTATACCTGCTTTTACCCCTGAATATTTTTAAGTTATTTAAGTAAAATTTGAATTTTTTAGAGTATCTTTACCTGTTAAATGTGAGTTTAAAACTATATTCCTCAATTTAGGCTTTTCAACTTTTTAGAAATATATGCTTTGAATTCATACATACATTTAATAACTTTTAATACATTTAGGTACACCCACATACCCAAACTGCCTCATGTATAATTAATTAGACATTCAGTATATCTTAAAGGACAATACACAGAAAGACATAAAGCTAACTCGTATAATTTTAATCAAATCTGTATCTTAGCAAGCACAATAGCAAGGCTACTGAATCTCTGGTCTCCATGCAATAACTACTCTTGGATATTCTCTATTTAACGTAGAGAAAACTGAGACTGTGGCCCAAATCAAGTGTTCAATTCCAGGACTTACTACTCATTCATGTAATTGGTATCTGTTGAACATTAACCTACATACGACATTGCTTGAGTAAAACGGGGCCTAAAAATATCAATATAAATAAATAAAGATATGTCATCTGTTTTCCCCCGTTTCTCCAACTATGGCTCCCAGGGGATTTACTACATCTCAGGTACTCCCGGGCTCTGGGCTCACCAGGTCACCACAGCTTCATCTTCCTGAGTCTGTTTTCAGAACAGGACTGAGTCCTTTCCAGCTCCTCACCTAGTCTCAGACCAGAGATCCACATGAGGGTGCCAGCGCCCTCCACGAGAAAGCTCTTACCTAAGGAGGCTTCCTTCCAAAACAAATGGGTTCTCCTGGTAAATTGTCTCATTCACTAGTGACTTCTCATGGTCGCGGTGCTTCTCACAGGATAGGAGGGAATGTCCCTCCCGCCTTAGACAATCAAAGGGCAGATGTCTTACCTGATCACGCCCTCCCCTCCCCCCCTCCCCCAGGGAGCAGCTACCTCCACATTTCTCCTAGCTGATTGAACTGAACTCCTGAGGAGCAGATCTCTGAAATGGGCCTGGAGCTGTGCCCCCTAATCTTTGCCTCTTTCACACACATACACCTACACAGGCTTGCCCATCCCCCTACACAGGCTTGCCCATCCCACTCCCAATACCACTTCTTGGAGCAACTACAGCATTGCCTCTTGATCTTTTATTATGCATCTCAACCACTTGCTATATTGCAAATTCTGATTTAGTAAAGCTGCCTTGGGGTCTGAGATTATATATTTATCAGGGCTAAGACTAGGGACAAGATATAGGGGATGACCAAAAAAATTCGGTAATGAAAACAAATAATAATTTAATGCAATATTGCAGAATTAAAGAGATCCATCAATATTGATCAGACCATAGTTCAAGAAGTTTTCCTAATTAAAAATGTTATGACAGGGGCTGGGGAAAAGGCTCAGTGAGTAAAGGCACTTACTACGCAAGCATGAGGGACTAAAATGACCTGAATTTCATCACTATCACCCACATAAAAAAGTGGGCATGGCTACCTGGCTACCCATCACCATAATCCCAGTCTATGGGGAACAGATACAAGAAAATGGCCTGGGCTCACTGGTCAGTCGGTGTGAGACTTCTCTCAAGGAAACAGATGGAAGAATGATAGAGCAGGACACTTGACATTCGCCTCTAGCCTCTTGCACATAGCATATGAGCATTCACATCTGCACACACACACATATACACCACACCACACCAAACCACATACTCACACCACACATTCTACACACATATGCCAAAAGTAAAATACTCTGGTTTACTCCAGTTACGTGTGAACCTACTTAATTTGGTTTATGCTAGGACACACATACGATTCTTCCTTACAATCATGTGAGTGCTCATAAGGAAACATACTCTAGGGAAGCAGATCTCTACTGCAGGGAGATGTAATTTTGTAGCTTGGAAGGAATTTGGTTGTCACAATATCTGGTGCCTGGTGAGTAGATGTGAGCTTGCCATTAAATAGAATAATTTGACCTAAAATATCAAAGTGTTAAGAGTGAGAAACAGTGCCATAAACATGATATACTACATATAATTATGCCACAAATAATCAATATCATAACTGAGTTTCAACTAAAGTTTTTCTGGTTCATAACAGTTTTTCAACTCACTACTTCTCCCACTGAAAAGAAAAGCAAAATTCTACTTCTAGCTTTGAGCATTGAATTACTAAGTAAATATACAATACATCTTTTTGTGTAAAGACACAATACAAGAAAATTAATATTCCATGAGACCAAGAGGAAAAGCCACTGGGTAACAACTTGAAAAGGTGAGGCAGAGCCACTTTGCAGTCTGGTTCGCATTGCTGGTAGAAATCATCTCCTAACCAAGAGCAGCTTCTGGGAAAAAGAGATTTATTTTGGCTTACAGGCTCGAGGGGAAGCTCCACGATGGCAGCGGAAAACGATGGCATGAGCAGAGGGTGGACATCACCCCCTGGCCAACATAAGATGGACCACAGCAACAGGAGGTTGTGCAAAACACTGGCACGGGGAAACTGGCTATAAAGCCCATAAGCCCGCCCCCAACCATACACTCCCTCCAGGAGGCATTAATTCCCAAATCTCCATCAGCTGGGAACCTAGCATTCAGAACACCTAAGTTTATGGGGGACACCTGAATCAAACCACCACAGCTACTAACATGTTATTTATTTGCAAGCCCACTGGAGGCTCTGTAGAAACTTGGTTCAGTAATGTTTAATGACAGTAGATCTGGAACCACATTCTTTGGTATGGAATTTGGAAAGCTTAACTTACCTTGAAATTTGGTAGCTCTTTAGATTTATAGCCAGGAGAAATTCATTTAGCTTTGTGATGTATTTATGTCTGGCAGTTAAATCACATTTTTTTTAAATTTTTATTTATTTATTTGAGAGCGACAGACACAGAGAGAAAGGCAGATAGAGGGAGAGAGAGAATGGGCGCGCCAGGGCTTCCAGCCTCTGCAAACGAACTCCAGACGCGTGCGCCCCCTTGTGCATCTGGCTAACGTGGGACCTGGGGAACCGAGCCTCGAACCGGGGTCCTTAGGCTTCACAGGCAAGCACTTAACCTCTACGCCATCTCTCCAGCCCTTAAATCACATTTTAATGAAGCTTAAGAATATCACTTATAGCCGGACACGGTGGCACATGCCTTTAATCCCAGCACTCAGGAGGCAGAGGTAGGAGGATCGCAGTGAGTTCGAGGCCACCCTGAGACTACATAGTGAATTCCATGTCAGCCTGAACTAGAGTGAGACCCTACCCACCCCGCCACAAAAGAATCTCACTTATTGGGCTGGAGAGATGGCTTAGCTGTTAAAGCACTTGCTTGCAAAGCCTAAGAACCCATGTTCTACTCTCCAGATCCCACCTATGCCAGATACACAAAGGTGAAGCAAGCATAAAGTCACACACGCACAGTAGGTGGTGCAAGTGTCTAGAGTCTGATTGAAGTGGCTGAGGCCCTGGCATACCAATTCTCTCTTTCTCTCTCTCTAAAATAAAAAAAATAGAATATCATTTATATAAAAGTGTGAATACATTAACCTTTTTCCTTAGGTAGAAACTTTGTATGGACACATCATATGTTGGTACCATCATCTTGCTCCTTCCTGTCCCCATGCCATGAGGGCTGCCATCCTGCATGGCAGTGCTGATATTCGCCATGTAGTTGTGGGTCATGAGTTGTGAGAGAGCAGTCTGTCATTGTGGGGAGGGCTATGTCTCTGGATATTCCCTCCCACCTTGTGGCTCTTATAGTCTTTCCACCCCCTCTTCTGCAAACTTCCTTGAGCCTTGGTGGGCGTGCTTTAATTCTACTTTGGCGTTGAGTTCTCAGCAGTTTCTGGATTTCTGCTTTGCTGTGTTTTGAGTATCCTCAGCATCTATCTGCATCATCCTGTCCCAGGTTGTCAGACTCACCGTGGAAGCAGCACCCTTGCTCACCTTGCCAGTTCCTCTGTGATTTCACCTGGGCCCTGCCTGCTCTTTGAGGGGTATTCATCCCTATCAGGGGGTCAGCTACCTATTCTTGTCTTGTTGGTGGATTATGAATGTCCTTGGTTCTCACTGCTTTCTGACAAGCAAAAACAGATTGTCCATTGGAGAGTGAGATCGGGATAGGTTAAAGGGGACAAGCATTGTAAATTTAGAGAGATTTTGATGAGTGTAGCCTCAATTTGGATGAAAGCTAGTGGAAACTTCTCATTGGAATCCATAATCTTGGTCTCCATAGGGTTCTGGCTTCCTTTCCACCAAACAGATGTCACAGACCATCAAAGAGCCACTGGTTACCAACCAAGGCTCTGTGCCACTATCGTGCAAGGTGTGTACATATTGTTAGGCTGGTTGTTTTCATAACCTGCTGGCTCACGACCTTGCTGGCTATTTTCCCCCATCAGCTCATGTAGTGCTTTTCAGCACTATACGGGCAGACCTTCTGTGACCTGGCTTCCTTTCAGATTTAGCTGGACCCTTGATGTTCTGCATAAATACTGTGCAGTGTCATAGGGTCTTACCTTCTACCTCAGGCAGGTAATCAAGTGCTTTGACAGAAGCCTGTCTTGTTTTGGGTACCTAGTAATTCTCTCTGATCAACAGTTCAATGTGATTGTAACCAATTTCTGGTACTGGAGGTTACAAAATGAGGCCAGATGTTTTAGGGCGAGGCTTCATTCCACCCTCTCTGGGCCTCTTCTTACCAGACAATCTCTCCATGCTTCTATGGAGGGATATGTATTTTTAGTCCACTATCCAGGAGGAAGGTTTCTATGGTACCAATTCATCTGGGCTTGGTTTTGTGTATATCTCTCCCCTCCCTCTCACTTCCCCATCCCCCAAGCCCCTCCATCACGCTTGTCTGTTCCTCAGGTTGCTTGTCAGGTATGCCTGCAACTCAAGCTCTTCCAGTGTAGGAAGTCACATGAGGGAGTACATGTGGTGCTTGTCTTTGTGTGCTTGTGTGAGTTCGCTTAGTATGATTTGTTCCAACTCCATCCATTTTCCTACAAATTTCATTATATCATTTTCTGCTGAATAGAATCCCATTGTGTATATGTACCACATATTCATTATCCAGTCATCAAATGATGGACATCTGGGTTGATTCTAGTTTTTATCTACTGTGAATTAAGCAAGCGAGAAATATAGCTGAGCAAATATCTCTGCAGTGCAAAGTGGAGCCTTTAGGGTAGAAGCCCTGTAGAGGAATGGCTGGGTCAGTTGGTTGCTCAATTTTCATCTTTTTCAGGAGTGTCTAAATTGATTTTCACAGTGGTTATAAAAGTTTGCACTCCCACCAGCAGTGACTGAAGGTTCCCCTTTTCCCACATCCTTGCCAACATTTGTTGTCATTTGATTGTTTTGTTTTGTTTGTTTTGGTTTTCTGAGGTAGGGTCTCACTCTAGGCCAGACTGACCTGGAATTCACTATGTAGTCTCAGGGTGGCCTCGAACTCATGGTGATCCTCCTACCTCTGACTCCCGAGTGCTGGTATTAAAGATGTGTGTCACCATGTCTGGTTTCATTTGATATTTTTTAATGATTATCATACTGACTAGAGTAAGGTGGAATCTCATAGTTGTTTTAATTTAGATTTCACTAATAGCTAAGAATATTGAACATTTTCTTTGGTGTGCATTAGCCATTTGTATTTCTTCCTTTGAGAATTCCCTATTTAGTTCTCTGTCCCATTTTTTGAGTAAATTGTTTTATGTTTTATTAGTTAACTTTTGGAGTTCTTTGTAGAGTCTAGATATTGGGCCTCTACAGTGATATAGCTGGTGAAGATATTCTCCTCTTTTGTGGTTAGTCTGTTGGCTGTGTTTGTGGTGTGTTTTTCTGTACAAAAGCTTTTTAGCTTCATGGGATCCCACTGGTTTAGTGTCTATTTTCCTGAGCAACTTGGGTATTGTTCAGGAAGTCCTTCCCTATTCCTATATCATGAATAGTTCCCCCTAATTTTCATCTAGTTATTTCAGAGTTTCAGGTTTTATGTTGAGGTCTGTAATCCATTTGGAGTTGATTTTTTGTGCATGGTGAGAGGAATGGGCCTAGTTTCAGTTTTCTAAATATATATATTTTATTTGAGAATGACAGACAGAAAAAGAGACAGTTAGAGAGAGAGAATGGGCACACTAGGGCCTCTGGCCACTGCAAACAAACTCCAGATGCATGCACCCCCTTGTGCATCTGGTTAACATGGGTCCTGGGGAATCGAGACTCAAAGCGGGGTCCATAGGCTGCACAGGCAAGCATTTAACCACTAAGCCATCTCTCCAGCCCTAGTTTCATTTTTCTACATATGATTATCCAATTTGTCCAATATTTTTTGTTGAAGATGCTGCCTTTTCTCCAGTGTATGTTGTTGGCATCTTTGTCAAAGATCAAGTAGCTATAGTTACTTGAACTAAGGTCTGGGTCTTCTGTTGTGTTCCATTGGCTGATATATCTGTGTTTATGCCAGCACCATGCTGGTTTTACTGCTATAGCTTTGTAGTATAGCTTTGGATTGAGAATGATGATACTGCAGAGGTGCTTCATTTGCTGAGGATATTTTTGGGAATCTGAGGCCTGCTGCCATTGCATATGAATTTTGAGGAGAATTTTCTTTGTGTGAAGAATGATATTGGGATTTTTGTTGGTATTACATTGAATCTATATATTGCTTTTGGTAGAAGAGCAATTTTTTTGGTAGAATTGCTATTTTCACAATATAAATTCTACCTATTCAGGAGGATGGGAGGCCTTGCCATCTGCTCAAGTCCTCCTTGATTTCTTTCTTGAATGTTTTTATGTTTTTATTATGTAAATCTTTCACATCCTTGATTAGTGTTTTTCGAAGTTATTTGATTTTTTTGTGGCTATTGGAAAAGGGACAGCCTTACTGACTTCATTCTCTGTATATTTGTCTTTTGCATATAGGAAGTCTACTGATTTTTTTGGGGGGGGGGGTTGTTTATGCTTACTTTTTTCTACAGCCAGAGGAAGTTGGCAATAAAGCAAAGAAAAAAAAAAAAAAACTAGGATCCCAGCTGTGTGACCAAAAGAAACAATGTCTGGAATGCATTTCAATAATGTATCATGACCAGATGTTAACTAGAGTTTTCTCCTGTTTAAAGAGCAATGAAGCCTGTCCAAGAAAAACACTTTAATCATTCCTCTCTCCCTTTGGGACTATGGAAAGTTGCCACTTGCAAATGCTGCTGGTTTAATTGATCATGTATGCATAGGTATATGTGACTGTGTGTAACTTCTGACTTGCCTACTCATTTAAAATAAACACTTCTCTAATTTCCTATGCATTCTGGATTCTCTTACAGCTTAAAGAAATGTGTTTTGGCAGCTTGGCTCCAGTCATTTTAATTACACTATGCCATAAGTGTGAATGTTCCCTCTAAAACACAGAACCCTAGGATTGACAAAGTTTTCTGGATAATTATACAAAAGATAGTAGTTATTTTTTTATTTTTTTGGTTTTCCAAGGTAGTGTCTTCTGTCTAGCCCAGGCTGATCTGAAATCACTATGTAGTCTCAGGCTGGCCTCAAGGTCGTGGCGATCCTCCTACCTCTGCCTCCCGAGTGCTGGGATTAAAGGCATGTACCACCATGCCTGGCTGCAGTTATTCTTATATAAATTTCAAAGGTGCATGGTAGATTGATGGAAGATAAATGAATGTGTCTTCATAAAGTCAGTTAAACAACTTATGCAGTATAATGCATTGTTCATAATATTCATGTTAGAAAAATGTATTTCTTACCTTTATTCAAGTGACTGTATTTAGTGGGGTCCATAGTGAGCAGAACATGTGAATGGCTACTTGCTGCAGGTGACCAAGACCAATCACATGAGCTTTCTGGTAAGTTTGGGACAATGTTTTGGATGCTAGTAAGGATTGCCATGGGTCATATTATATGGGCCCTTGGATTAACCCATAGTCTCTAACAGGAACACGTGGGATGATCATGTGTGTTATTATATTCATGTAATCAACTTTATAAATATGTACACACAGAAAGGCTCTATGATGCACTGAAATATGGATAAGAGATGACAGATGATTCGTGTACACACGGGAGGGCTCTATGATGCACTGAGCTATGCATAAGTGATGACAGATGATTCGTGTACACAGGAGGGCTCTATGATGCACTGAGCTATGCATAAGAGATGACAGATGATTCGTGTACACACGGGAAGGCTCTATGATGCACTGAAATATGGATAAGAGATGACAGATGATTCATGTACACACGGGAGGGCTCTATAATGCACTGAGATATGCATAAGAGATGACAGATGATTCGTGTACACACAGGAAGGCTCTGTGATGCACTGAAATATGAATAAGTGATGACAGATGATTCTTGTACACACAGGAGGGCTCTATGATGCACTGAGCTATGCATAAGTGATGACAGATGATTCGTGTACACACAGGAAGGCTCTATGATGCACTGAAATATGGATAAGAGATGACAGATGATTCATGTACACACGGGAGGGCTCTATAATGCACTGAGATATGCATAAGAGATGACAGATGATTCGTGTACACACAGGAAGGCTCTGTGATGCACTGAAATATGAATAAGTGATGACAGATGATTCTTGTACACACAGGAGGGCTCTATGATGCACTGAGCTATGCATAAGAGATGACAGATGATTCGTGTACACACGGGAGGGCTCTGTGCTGGACTGAAATATGCATAAGTGATGACAGATGATTCGTGTACACAGGAGGGCTCTATGATGCACTGAAATATGCATAAGTGATGACAGATGATTCATGTACACACAGGAAGGCTCTATAATGCACTGAGCTATGCATAAGAGATGACAGATGATTCGTGTACACACAGGAAGGCTCTGTGATGCACTGAAATATGAATAAGTGATGACAGATGATTCTTGTACACACAGGAGGGCTCTATGATGCACTGAGCTATGCATAAGTGATGACAGATGATTCGTGTAGACACAGGAAGGCTCTATGATGCACTGAGCTATGCATAAGAGATGACAGATGATTCGTGTACACACGGGAGGGCTCTGTGATGGACTGAAATATGCATAAGTGATGACAGATGATTCGTGTACACAGGAGGGCTCTATGATGCACTGAAATATGCATAAGTGATGACAGATGATTCATGTACACACAGGAAGGCTCTATGATGCACTGAGCTATGCATAAGTGATAGATGACTTGTGGTGGAAGAGTTGTGAACATGAGGGGCGTGTTTACACTCAGCTGGTTGAGTCTGTGGTCTTAGTCTTGAGAGCCAGGCTTTTGCTATGCTAGTTTATTCCAGAAATCAGTCCCAAGGGGCAGGAGTAAGAGACAGGAAAAATGAAATCAGGATGGAGGAGGAAGCAAAGCAAGGGTATGTCATTGAGTTGGTCATTACTTTGGCTACTAGGGCTCTGCGTTCTGAGACATTGATTGTGGAAGTAAAGTAGTCCACCCAAAGGACCATAGGAAAAGCTGTTGACCATTATCTATGGGCTATCTTTTGGGAAGTTTAGCGTGCCCTGTTGGGAGATAACTCCATCCCATACCCAGGGTCTTAGTCATCACATCCTGTGAGTTCAGGGCAGATTGTGAGAGCAGGGCTTTCAGCATCAATGGAATCAAAGTTTGCACAAGACCTGTTTCCAGTAATCATGGCTACAACAGGAAGGAAGAGTAAGAAGACGTGTCCAGGAGGAGCCTGAGAAGCCTGAAATAGGATCTAGGCAAGAAACTCGTCTGCAGAAGAAATTTGGCCTTCTCAATTATAGTGATTGCTTTAACATGCCGTGATCTCTCCCTCTCTCTCCCTCTCTCTCTCTCTCCCCTCTCTCTCTCTATCTCTCCCTCTCTCTCTTTCTCTCTCTTTCAGAATCACTTCATTTTCATACAGTGTGCAGATTTATGTCTTTGATGTAAGTGACACGTTATCAACCTTGAAGACAGGAAAACTCTTAACTTATTGTCAGATTTTACTTCTCTTTGTTTAATATAGCTATCTACAGCATCACCCCCACCTTCAAGGGGTGAGTAGACAAACACATTTTTCAAGAGCTACTGTCTCAATGAACAATTTGAATCATTCCACATCGGCTTGTGGCCACCATTCTGCTGATCAATGTCATCAGATGCAGTGAAGGACACTGAGCCTCAACTAGAATGTCTTGCTAACCAGGCTGCTCTCCAGGAACTAGCACCTTGCTGCAGAACTCTCAGTACATCCTCTACACATGAGTCCTGAAACTCTGCAGAGCATCTGGTTGGCCCCACAATTGGGGGATGGATAAAGAGGTTGAGAGCTGGGACCATACTGGTCTGAGTCTGGTTCAGGGCACCCTGCTTGAATGGTACTGCTGCTCATGCTGGTCTCAAACAATAGAGAAAGGCTTAGAGCATCTGCAGTAGTTGCTACAAACTACAAATGGGAAGAGAAGGGAGGTGAATGCTCCTTTTCCTCCTGCTCCCATCCAGAGTGGGACTTCTGCCTGCACCTAAAAGCAGCACCAGTTCTCCAATCATTTCCAGTTCTCCTACTCGCTTCTTTGGCTTGGTGTGGTATGTGAGTGAGAGAGAGAGAGAGAGAGAGAGAGTGGAGAGGGGTGGCTGTATGTATTTGTATGTGTGTGAGTGCAAGCTTGGGGGTGAGGTTTCACGTGTGTACAGAGGTCAGAGAGCAACCCCAGGTGTCATCCTCAGAAAGGCTGTGTACCTCCTTTGACACAGGGTCTCTCATTGTCTGGGAGCTCTTCAGTTTGGCTATTATCTGAACCCAGGGATCCACTTGTCTCTGCCACCCCTAATGCAGGTGTCCATTCCCACACATGGCATTTACATAGATAATAGGGAATTGAAGAACTCAGGTCCTCTTCTTTGTAAGGCAAGCACTTTAATAATTAAGCTATCTCTCCAGACCCTTACTCGCTTCTTCAAAAGTGTATTTAGGTCATTGTTATTCTATAGGCATAAACATTCCATATTTGTAAAATAGTCTTTCTACCATGTAAAAAGAATGTGTGTGTGTGTGGCCTGTTTTTATCTTCAACACAACCAGTGGCTAACTCATTAGCAGTGTTAAAAAGAAAATCACCATGTTTCATCTATTATTCCCCAGACATTCACATTCTACTTAAAATGTACTCTGGGTTTGAACAGAACCTCATTTTCACTTGATCTGTAATAGAATCTACAGGTGAAGGGGTATATTTTCTTCATTCCTTCGCTTTAAAAGGTCCTCTGTTATTTTAGTGTGTGGTTAATGTTTCTAATGACTTCCTTTACATCACAGGTTCTTCAGAAAATAGCACTATCAAGGATTACTAAGGTCATATAGTGCGCCAATTCCCACGTACACCCTTTCTTAAGAAGACAGCATTAATGCTGCCATGGCTGTTGCACTATTCCTGCTTCCATGAAGTTAACATATAAAAATGTATTATTCATGATAGAAAGTACATTTCCTATATTTCACCAATTGTTATTATTGTTCTAGAGGGGAAAATAAATGAAAATGGTGGCAGTTGCAGAAATGCATCTTTATTCGGGACTTAATATACAATACCAATTTAGACTACTTACCTTCTTCAGCTTTAAACCTTCCATTAAACTGCAAAGCTCGATGTAAGCTAAACTCTATAAATGTTAATTTAAGGTCAAGGTGCTCCTGGGAAGCATTTGAATGCTCAGAGCAGAGCCCAAGAAAACTTCTTCTCAAAGATTTATGGGATGATATGGCTGCTTTCTGAAAAATAGGAGCTCCATTTCTACATTTTCCAATCATTTTCTATTTCAAGCTCTAGGACACACTTTCTTTTATGGATCTTTCTGAGATAGTTAATAGTGTTCTGGAGATGTTAAAATGCAAATTTTTTCCATGTGTAATGTATAGTATCTTCAATTTAAACTTTATGTAATAATGGCAAATGCTTTGTATGGGAGAGGACGAGTCACCTGAAACTCGGGAGCACCACTGTCCACAGAAACAGCCAGAATACAGGGGTACCATTTTCAATAACTGAATTTTCATGAGGCAGGGATTTGAGGTAATCACTGCTTTTTCTAAAACTGAATCATGGGCTGGAGAGATGGCTTAGCGGTTAAGCGCTTGCCTGTGAAGCCTAAGGACCCCGGTTCGAGGCTCGGTTCCCCAGGTCCCACGTTAGCCAGATGCACAAGGGGGCGCACGCGTCTGGAGTTCGTTTGCAGAGGCTGGAAGCCCTGGCGCGCCCATTCTCTCTCTCTCCCTCTATCTGTCTTTCTCTCTGTGTCTGTCGCTCTTAAATAAATAAATAAATAAATAAATAAATAAAACTGAATCATGTACCAAGATGTATTTGAAGTTTAGTTCAAAAAGGCCTTGGGTCCTGTTTTTTTTTTGTTTTTGTTTTTGTTTTTCTGTTGCCTAAATGATAGCATGGGATCAAGTTGAGCACACAGGAATCTGAAAGTACTCTATGATGGTTAATATTGATTGAACTTGACAAGATCCAATGTCACCTAGGAGACTCACCTCTGACCAAGTCTGTGAATGAGGTTTGATTTGATTAATTGAGGTGGTAAGATCTTCTCCAACTGCAGGTTGCATCTGCCCATGGGCTGAATTGAATAGAAAGGAGAAAGATAGCTGGGCATCAATATACCTCTCTCTCTCTCTCTCTCTCTCTCTCTGTGTGTGTGTGTGTGTGTGTGTGTGTGTGTGTATCTTCTTCCTAATTACAGATGTAATATGACCAGCTCTATCTGGCCTTTACCTCCATGCCTTCCCCACCATGACAGATTTTATTTCCTTAAACTGTAAGGTTAAATAAACGCTTTCTCCCTTAAATTGCTTCTTCTTATTTAGTCATAACATTGACCAAATTAACTAATACATGCTTCTTCTGGGGGTGGCAGAAAGAGTAACACAGTTTATTATTTGCCTGGAATCTATGCATTCCCATTGTCTTATGCATCAACATGAGATGCTGAGATCACAGTCTTATAAGGAGGCATCTCATGTGCACACTTCTTGAGAGACAAGAACTGGATCATCTGGCTCTTCTAAGAAGATCCCATCTCTAGCTATGTCAAGGAAAACAGACACAGACAATGCTTCAAACATTTTTTACATTTTCTGTCACATACCATGACTTAGACCAAGTGATTGAACAACCAGCCTAGCAGGAGGCCATCCACAAGCTTTGTAATGAAAGGGATGGTGTTGATTAGGTAGGGAATTGAGACTTTTCTTTCAAGAATTTGAAAGTGAAATAAAAACTCTGAGTTAAACAATTAGCAGAGGGACTGAAGGTGAAGGGACAAACACAGAAAGCCATTTGCAGAGGCCATGGGGCAGTAAAAGTTATAAATGAGCAGACATTCTAATAAAGCCAGTCATAAAGGAGAAAATGAGTATATCTACAAAAATTCCTCAGAAACAACAGAAGAAAGAAGTTAAGTGAATTTAATAGGGGTTGGGGATGTCATTCAGTGATAAAGTGCTTGATGAGGTTCAGAATTTGATGCTCAGTACTGTGAAAATAGCAACCACAAAACCCAGGATGTAGCACTTACTGTCTTATTGCTGGGACAAAACACCTGGCCAGAGGAAGCTACTAAATGACAAGGATTTACTTCAGTTTATAGTTTCAAGGGTAAGGCCCGTGGTGGTGGGGAAAGCATGACAGAATAGACATCAAAGCATCACATCTTCTCATATCAGATGGGAGGGAGCAGCAAGACTTAGCCACTTAGCAAAGGCAAATGGGTTGGGCTGTAACATCCCAAGACCCACTTCTGTCCCAGCAAGGCACCACTTCCCAAAGCCTCCACCAGCTGGGGATCAAGTATGAGACTTAATCACAAACCATATGGTTATGGGGGGCATTTCATACTCAAACCACCACAACAAAATACACATCTTTTCCATAAGCCTAGACATAAGCCTTCTCTTAATTCTCTGAGATATTTGCTAAATTTTCATGTTCTTTTTTCACTATATATTTCTTGTTAGTTGAGATAACTCGAGTTCTTGGCATTGTGCCATCAAACACAATGGGATATGAGGACAGTTAATGGAGTTGCCAGATAAGGCTTTGAAAATAATTAATGAACTCTTGCCATCTGATGTTGGGCTCCTGGGATCACATGACTGACAAAAGTTTTAATGTAAAGATTTAAAGCCAGTGTGGTGGTGCACACCTTTAATCCTAGCACTCAGGGGGCAGCTATAGGTGGATTTCTGTGAGTTCGAGACCACCCTGAGACTACATAGTTAATTCCAGGTCAGCCTGAGCTAGAGTGAGACCTTACCTTGAAAAAACAAACAAAAAAAATGTGAAGATTTAACAATAGTTACTGTATTTCTGAGGCAACTGTTATCTAAATAGCATCTCCTTTTTAATGCGAAATAGGCAACTGGAAGCTGGTGTCTTGCAACATCAGCAAGAGAAGTCCAGAGATCAGAACAACTTTTAATGTGAGAGCCCAAGAGGGAAACTCAGCCTTATGTAGACTATTCATACTTACTCCTAGTAGATGCTGTAAAGCCTTGTTTTTAAGATACACTACAGCTAGAGGCCTCAGGATTAGTTATTTGAGCACAGAAGACAGACTCTAAAATGATTCAGTCTCTTGGAGATCTTTTGACATCATAAATTTGCTAGGACCCGTATTGGCCTCCTAATAGGAAGTAAGCAGCTTTAACCACTCCGCAGCCCTAGCCTCACGTAAGAATGTGTTCTCTTAGGGGAAAATCTTATCTAAAATAATTAGAAGCTAATGGAAGGATTAGAATTCCTATTAACTCAGTCAACACTGGTTGTGAGATGGCAGAAACTGGTAGAAAGAGAAATAGAATGAGTCTTTAGAATGTGCCTGAGATTGAGAGCATGGCATGGCCCGTACCTGGGCCTCAGTTTCTTTGTGAGCAAAACAGACTGAATGGGGCTAGCTAGATAAGCAGTAAGGCCACCAGACCTAAATGCTGAAGGTCTCTGGTGTGACTACAACAGTTCCAAAGCATAGAGTTCTGCTGTCTTTAGGACAAACACAAGAATGGAAAAGAGCATTTTTCAGGTAAACTCTGCAATTGTTGGTTTTAATTACCACAGGGAAATGTCCAAGGTGGGTATGGGTGTGACTACATTAAGCCAGTCTTTACAGGTTTAATCATATTTTGGGGCCTAATGCAAAGCGACAAAATGCTTGAGTGTGACAAAGGTTATAATCAACCTTCATTAGCAATGCAAGGGTAAAACCCCTCTTGAAAACTTGGCCCTCTGATCCAGAGACCAGCCTCAGTCTGTACCTGTCAGCTTAACCTCCCAGAGGAGGTAAATCTCTCATGGTAATTCCCATATGCCTGAGGCTACATTGGCAGGTTTGTATTCTGAGATGAGAGAATATTTGCTTCTCACTAGCTATTTTAGCTTAGGGTTTGCCTCAAATCAAGCCCTGAGGCAAGGATCTGAGTTTGTTTGGGAAATGATACTAGGAAACTATGGAGAATAATATAGCAGGGAAAGGATGAGGAGATAGAGCATGAGTTATCAAACTAATGTCATGCCTTACGGTAATTCTGGGAAGCAAAGAAAAACAAATACCTTAAAGTTATCCCACGTGATATACCATCACATAACCAACTCTGATGGGTCTTTGTGAGAGTCAATTCTTTAGCATTTTCAGAATGCCCAAAAAGCTAAAAGTGGGCTCTAGCTGCTAGAGAAAGCTCAAAGAAATGTATGTGCTACCATCTGGAAATTACTAACATGGTAGGCACAAGGAGGGTGGATTGGGAAAAGACAGGGTCGTTTCATGTAGTGCTACAATTTTTGCCCTTTTTCAAGACTTGAATGGCTGAAGAAAGTTGTGGTTTGTTTTAAACCTGGCTCCAGATCTTGTGTTCTAGCAGTCTGTCTAGCCCCCTTTCTGAAGCCTGCTAGATCTAGATATCATTGCTGTGACAGACTACTTTACAGTATTATTGCATCTTCTATGTTGCATCCAAAAGGTCAAATTGTTTCCAATTCAGAGAAAGTATACAGAAACTTTCAAAACTCAAACTTTCTGAAACAGTCAGTCTACTAAAATATGCAACATATATTTGTGTAGGAACAGGGCTATGTGTTTTATGTTTGTACTTTTTGGATACATTGTTCATTAGCTTATTAGTAATTTACTTATCTATGAAGCTAACATAGGGTCATTATTTACAATGTGCTTGGAACTGTGGTAACATAGTCCAATGATGACTCAGATATGGTACCCACAGTCAAGGAGTAAAAAAGACGAAGTAAGCAGTCAGGTGTACTAAGTGCAACAAGCTTATTTCTCAGGGGCACCTGGAGATACATGCACAGAAAGGATTGTCCCAATGCATGGAGTGTTGTGGACCCAAGGGAGGAAAGAATGAGTCTTGTGGAAGAAATGGAAGTATGCATAGAGTATGCACATGTGCACACATGCTCGAAAGCACATTCATGTGCCCTCTTTTGTACGTGTATACAGATGCCTTTTGAGGAAAGGACAGGTTGTTTCAGGCAGAATGCTACAAGTGAAGAAAGCCAGAAGTCTGAAGGAAACGATGCCTCGGGAAGATGGTCAGTAAAGTTAGAGATTAAAGCAGGAGCTAGATTAAGGGTTCAGACTTAATTTATGTCATAATAGAAAGCTACAGATGGCTTTTTAGTGGAGAAATAGTTTTCTTCCTGGAACTATGACTGACTGCAATCAAGATTAAAGAGAAACCTCAGAAGATCTGGTGACAGGAGACAAGTCTGAAAAGTTAGAACAATTTCCATGGAACATAGCTGACATTTGAGGTCTGGGGAGTGACTCTAGTCAGTAAAATTCTTGACTAGGGCCAGAGTGAGGATCCACAGTGCCCACATCAATGTCAGGTGGGCACAGCAGCCACTTGAATCCCAGTGCAGGAGGTGGAGATGGGATGGCCAGGCAAGCTGAATAGCTAGAGAGCTGAATCATGAGCTCTGGTCTCAAGTGAGAAATCCACCTTCAGTAAAATACACCAGGGAACATATTAGTAAGACACCCAGTGTCAATCTCTGAGTTACACACACACACACACACACACACACACACACACACACACACACACAAAGGACAGAAGGAAGTAAGCTGCTACTCAAGCCGTCTGTGGCACCTCCAATAGGTGTGGGATGCCTTCCTCCATTCTCTTATTGAATACTATTCATGCATTCATTATGGCCTAGAACGATGACCTACTTGCAGGGGTATTTTGTCACTGGACAGTAAGTAATACCGTTGAAATGAAAAGATGCTATTGTGTTCTTGTATCTAGAGTGCTCAAATGCTACCTGGTAATAGGGAGTTTTCTAAATGTGTGCTGAAATAATAATTGTGTACTCTTTACACAATTCACCCACCTAAGGCATTTGCCTACAAAGCCTAAGGACCCTGCTTCAGTTCCCCAGTACCTACATAAGCCAGATGCACAAGAGGGCGCATGTGTCTGGAGTTTGTTTACAGTGGCTAGAGGCCTTGGTATGCCCATTCTCTCTCTCTCTCAAATAAATAAATAAAACATTTTTAAAAGAGGTGGATGGTGTTCCTAAGGATGACACCTGAGGTTATCCTCTGTCCTCTACATGAACATGCACCGGGACACACATGAACATGTACATATTTTTTTTTTTGGGGGGGGTTCGAGGTAGGGTCTCACTCTAGCCCAGGTTGAACTGGAATTCACTGCGAAGTCTCAGGGTGGCCTCAATCTCATGGCAATCCTCCTACCACTGCCTCCCAAGTGCTGGGATTAAAGGCATGCACCACCATGACCAGCGAACATGTATATTTTTTAAAAGTGAAAGGTAGGGGCTGGAGAGATGGCTTGGTGGTTAAGCACTTGCCTATGAAGCCTAAGGACCCCAGTTCGAGGCTCGAGTCCCCAGGACCCACATCAGCCAGATGCACAAGGGGGCTCACATGTCTGGAATTCATTTGCAGTGGCTGGAGGCCCTGGCACTCCCATTCTCCATCTGTTTCCATCTGCTTCTTTCTCTAGTTGTCTGTGTATCACTCTCAAATAAATAATTTTTAAAAGAAAGTGAGAGGTAGGGCACAGTTGAAGGAAGTGGGTCACTGGGTGCATGGCTGTGAATGTCTTCCTGACCACCTCCTTGCTCTGCTTTGCTGTCTGTCCACTAAGATAGAGACTGTTCCACCATGCCACTTCTGCCTTGATAGACTTTGAAATTGAAAGGTGGGAGCCTTCCAACATTAAACAGTGAGCCCAAATAAATCCTTAACTGCTAAAAGTTGTTTCAATCAGATATGTTGTCACAATGAACAAAAAGGCTAATACAAATACGTTGTATATAAAGAGTGAAGGCGAGCACTGGAGACTGAGCACGCAGGTGGATACAAGGAGCTCCAGCCCGCTGGAAACACAAGCAAGGAAGCACGCTGCTCTTCAGCGGGTCCGTCTCTGAGTTTTCCAAGACTAGAGTATCAACTTCAGTCCCACTGAAAAGTGACCCAGCCATCTCTTTTCCACAAAACTAAAATATCTAACATCTCTTCTTATTTATCTTTATATACACATGTATAAGTGCAGACTTTCTGGCAGGAGGAGGGAAGTAGCAATATTGAAGAATAAAAGTTCCATTGTTCTGTTGCTTCTAAAGCAAACGATGGAAATTATAAGCTAATTTACATATGGAAGATTAGCAGAGTATCCCTTTATTCCTATTAATATATTTTCCCTTCCTAATTATAAAGATTTGAATCTTTTTAAAACAACTTTATACAAAACATTTGTGTGGATATAAGAACTGCATGTTAAATGCTAATTCTGGATGAGATATTTGCATAACCTTACAAAGAAGCTAAATTGCTTGTATTTAATAATAAATAGAGAGTTTAAAAAGGACTATGGATATCTGGAGAGAATGTGAAACAGAGAAAAAAATTGCTTCTATTTTAAGATGCAGAACTTTTTTTTTCCACTTTGAATGTAAAACTACTCTCCATCCTCTAGGGAAAATTTGTCCTAACTTTCTGATAAGCTTAATATTCCGAGGCTCTTACAACACAGCAATTCAAATACATTGAAGGTGAAGAGCTAATATGTTTTTAAATGAACATGGATAATTTTCAAAAGATAATAAACTGCATCTAAAATGATTTTGCATCTGAAAAGTAGACACTTTTGTAGATTTTAAGATTCTACATATGATGGCAAAATAGAATTGTGAAAATTACCCAGAGCATTCTGACATAATCAGAATTCATAAGGAAAAATAGATGAAAGGCTTTTCCTTAAAGCATGTGTCTTCACAGTGCTCACCTAACAGATGTCATTACTGCAAAGAAACAGAAGAAATACAATGTGTGGAAAACACATGAAATAACTAAGGTGACAATACGTCTAATTTTGATTGGATACTATGGATTAGGAAGTCAGAAATCAGTCTTTTATTCTTGTTTCTCCCCTACCTGCCTCAGCTCCATGCTGACTTGACACCATACCTCTCTTGGATATTTGTCTATCTCCTTGCCACATTCTCTTCTGATTCCTTATAGACCATTCTTTCTCTCTGTGGCCTCTCATTGTTACCGTCCTCTAAGAATCAGTCCCAATCCCTCTTCTCTCTCTCTCTCTCTCTCTCTCTCTCTCTCTCTCATCTCATCAATACGTTTGTCTTTATACCCTAAACATCTCCTCTGAGTTGAAGTTTGCCGATCCCAGCTAGCCATCTCCTCTCAGAAGTCTGCTACCATCTCAAGTATAACAAGTTAGTCTCCAGCTGTGTGATCAGTGCAGCCACCAAACTCCACATTTGTCAGAGACAGATGCCACATTAACTCATCTGGCGCCTCTGCCACTTCTTCACTGAAAACACATGTCTTGCTTCACTTCTACTACTTCCACCTTCACTAAACCACATCTCACATGGACTGTTTTGTAGATTTTTCTGCCAGACTGACTTTCACATCTCCTCCAACCAGCTTTCCTTACCACAGCTTCAGGGTTCTTTATATGGCACAAATTGTTACTGGCTACCTTTCCTGTGAAGAAGGAAGATTCTGTTTCTTTCTTCAACTTGCTACACTGTATAGCTACAAAGTTTGGTCAGATCTGAGAAACAGTCATTTTTCTATTGAAACCCCTTCAGCAGATTCCTCATGTCTAAGAATAAAATCCAAACTCTTTACAATTGCTTGCAAAGACCCAACATGATCTAGCCTTTACCTATCTGACAAAATTAAACCTTCAAGAGCATTGTGAAAGAGGGGGCAGAAAGAATGTTAGTGCCAGGGGACAGGGAGGAGTGCTTTGGCTCTGTTTCCATATATGAAGTGGCCATTGCATTTATAACCACACAGTGACTGTTGCTACCTGCACATGCACAAGATCTGAACATTATTGAGTCATGGATGGTGGAGGAGGGCAGAAACAAAGAGAGAAAGAAAAGAAAAAGGAAGGAAGGAAGGAAGGAAGGAAGGAAGGAAGGAAGGAAGGAAGGAAGGAAGGAAGGAAAGAGTTGGGCATGGTTGTGCACACCTTTAATCCCAGCACTTGGGAGGCTAAGGTAGGAGGATTACTGTGAATTTGGGGCCACCCTGAGGCTACATAGTGAATTCCAGGTCAGTCTGGGCTATAGGGAGACACTATCTCAAGAAACCAAAAATGAATGAGAGAAAGAAAGAGAGAAAAAGCAAGGAAGGAAGGAAGGAAGAAAAGAAAGAAAGAGAGAGAAAGAAGAAAGAAAAGAGAAACCAAAGCAGCGCTATAAGGCTAGAGAGATGGCTCAGTGTACTTCCTATACAAGCATGAGGGCCTGAGGGGGCCTGAAACTGTCCAAATTCAAACCTGCAGGTCCCACATAAACAGCTGGGCATGACTCAGCACACTGTTAACTCCAGTCCTCCAAAGAGAAGCAGAGACCAGAGGATCCCCCAGGCGCTTTAAAAATAGCAAATTCTCGTATGAACAAAGATAAGAATGGGCAGAAGAGCGAAGGAGCAGGATATTCCATTTTTGGCTCTGGCCACCACAGGTCAATGACGACCACCACAGGCAAGTGCATGAGACACTGAAAGGACACATCCGTGTGCACAGATTTCACTATGAACACCACACCCCTAATACACACTGTATTACAAACATACACAAGCAAAAATCAGACCCCAAAGCAGAACAACTCCTCAGAAAGAAGAAAGCTTCAGTTGAAGACATATGGGGGAGGGAGGACAAGGGAAGATAACAGGTGGGGTTATGATCAAACTACATACATGTATACAAATTGCCAATTATTTACAAATAAAAAGATGTTTGGGGCTAAGAGAAGGATCAGTTTTGAAGGTACTTGCTTGCAAAGCCTAAAGGCTAGGAATCAATTCTCCATCACCCACATAAAGCCAGATGTGGAGTGGCACATACATGTGGAGGTGGTGTGCAGTGCCATTAGACCCCTGCATACGTCTTCTCCTCCTCCCTCCCCATCTGTCTCTCCCCCTCCCTCTCTCCTTTTTTTTTTTTTTTTTAAAAAAAAAGATGTTGGGCTGGAGAGATTGCATAGTGGTTAAGACATTTGCCTGCAAAGGACCCAGGTTTGATTACCCAGGACCCATGTAAACCAGATGCACAAGATGGCTCATGAATCTGCAGTGGCTGTATGCCCTGGTACACCCGTTCTCTTTCTCTTTCTCTCCATCTCTCTCCTTCTCTGTTCTCCTTTCTCTCTCTCAAATAAATAAAAATAAAATGTTTTTTTTTTGTTGTTGTTGTTGTTGTTGGGCACATGCCTTTAATTCCAGCACTTGGGAGGCACAGGTAGTTGGATCACTGTGAGTCTGAGGCCACCCTGAGACTACATAGTGAATTTCAGGTCAGCCTGGGCTAGAGAGTGAGACCCTACCTCAAAAAAAATGTTAAAAAAAAAAAAGATGTCTATGGGGCTGGAGAGATGGCTCAGTGGTTAAGGTGCTTGCCTTTGAAGCCTAGGAACCCATGTTCTACTCTCCAGATTCCATGTTATCCAGACACACAAAGGTGAGGCAAGCACAATGTCACACAGTATACTAGTTGGCAAAAGCATCTGGAGTTCAATTGCAGGGGTTGAGCCTCTGATATGCTCTGTCTCTCTTTCTCTCTCTCTCTAAAAGAAAGTCATAATAATTTTTTTAAAAAGATGTCAGAGGGCTGGAGAGATGGCTTAGCGGTTAAGCGCTTGCCTGTGAAGCCTAAGGACCCCGGTTCGAGGCTCAGTTCCCTAGGTCCCACGTTAGCCAGATGCACAAGGGGGTGCACACGTCTGGAGTTCGTTTGCAGAGGCTGGAAGCCCTGGCGCGCCCATTCTCTCTCTCTCCCTCTATCTGTCTTTCTCTCTGTGTCTGTTGCTCTCAAATAAATAAATAAATAAAGTGTTAAAAAAAGATGTCAGAACCAGGCATGGTGGTACACACCTTTAATCCCAGCACTGGGGAGACAGAGGTAGGAGGATTGCTATAAGTTCAAGGCCACTCTGAGACTACATAGTGAATTCCAGGTCAGCCTCGGCTAGAGTGAAACCCTACTTAAAAAAAAAAAAAAATGTCTGTGGCAGTCAGCTCCATGTTGCTGGGACAAACATCCAACTAAAAAGAGCTCATGGGAGGAAGGAGTTCATTTCAGGCAAACACCATCAGTGGCTGAAGAAGGTGGCTCATCTCCACAGATGCAAGCAAAGAAACATCACCAAACAGCTCTCCACAGCCCTTAGGGCTGGACTCCAAGATCTGCTCCCAGTAACATGCCCCCTGTACCAAGGATCTACCTGATAGTTCTCAATTTAATAAAACACCAGAGTCTATATGGCCTAACATTCAACTATCACATTCAACATACCACAATGTTCCATTAAGCGGTTTAAAAAAATAACCCTTTATGCCAGACATGGTGGCACATGCCTTTAATTCCAGCTCTCAGGAGGCAGAGGTAGGAGGATCACCGTGAGTTCAAGGCCACACAGTGAATTCCAGGTCATCCTGAGCTACAGTGAAACATTACCTCGAAAAAATAACAAAAAAAATTTAACCCTTTAATGCTCCAGGATTTTTTTTCAACCTCAAGAACTTCACATGTGCTGGTAATGTGTACATTTAGCACCCAGTGGGAATATTCTTTTATTTTATTTTGATGTGACTTACTAATTCAAATCTCAGCTTAGGCATCACTGTTTTCAAACAAGGCTTTCTTCCAATGCATCTCTATCATCTGGTGGCTTTCTTTGGGGCCCGTGTCATCATTGTATTTACTGTTCTGTTTAATTGTCTGCGGACTGTCTATTCTCTAAGCTGATAACACCATAAAATCAGTGATTCTGTCTGTTTTATTCTCTAAAGTACCTAGAACTTAAGACAGTACACATCACATACTAGGCCTTCAAAAAACTCATGCAGATGGAGTGAAGAAATGAGCTGGGGCAACACCTCAGTGTTCTACAAGATTCTGGGAACAGGAAACTACTCAACTTCTGAAGCCATGGAAACTCGGTGGTAGGTAGTTACAGTTTGCTACTTGAGAACTTTATGCACTTTAGGGAAGAAATTATGTTCTGAAGCAATATGTTCATGCTTTGAGAATACTATGCATTTGGGAATAAAGCTTTCAAAAATGTCAAGTGTCTATTGTACTGCAATGTGTAACATTTTTGTGTGATTTAAACTAAATAGTACCCTCATTATTTACTCACAAACCTCTTACATGTCTCCAAGGAGCAGAATCAAGCAAATGCAGCAGGGAAGTTGGCAAACAGAAGCTGAAGTGGGCTGTCATTGCAGGTCTCCTGTTTTCCTGGCGTGAGATGGAAAAACATGATGACAAAGTGACCTTAAGGTAGAACTTCTCATCAGCATGGTTTGGGACCAAACAACTTTAACTCTGAGAGAATGTGATTTAACCGTTCTCAATATTGTAGTTGAGTTGATATGGCTGCTAGGACATCCAACCTGTTTTCACTGTTCAAATATAATTCATCTTCGAGAATTAACTATTGCTTCTGGAATTATTCAGAATAATTCCCTATCCAAGGAGATGGAAGATGTCAGGAGGAAATCTGACAGCTCAGAAAAAAAAGATAAGTACAGAACCTTGATAGAGCAGCCCCGCCCTGCTGATGTCCTGAGCAGGATCCTGAAGCTGACTCCTTAGCCCTGCTCAGACAGATGTCCGGCTGCAATCAACAGATCTTGTGTTTGCCTCATAGGAACTTTGCCTTAGTAAGAACTATAGAATTGGGTTCTTATTGATAATTGTAATACTAATTTTCAAAGGATAACTCTTTCCCTTAATAAATAATCCTTCTAGGAGCAAGCATCCTTGAATCTTATCTCTGATCCTTTCAAATTAACATTTTTAGAAGTCAATTTTAGTACTTGAGACTGCACAGGGTAAGTGCAATGCAGAGGAGACAGGTTCCACTTGTATGTGGAAATGGATATGTACTGCATGCCAACAGAGGAGGGAAAACAAACAACTTTATGCATTAAAGTGACAAATTAAAATTAATCTTCACATGTCAAAGATAACTTTCAACTTTTATTGAATAAAATATTCCACCTTCCTCTTAAATTAGCAAATGCTAATAAGCTATTTATGAGAATATTGTTATTATGCAGCATAATCCAAAGCAAGTCATATCTTTCTGTGTTTCTATTGTGTTTACTTGATGACTTGTGTGGTAGTTTAAATGGATATCCCCCAATATATAAAGAGTTTGTAAAAGCTTCATATCTCCAACCACCTTGGTTGGAGGCGGTATCAATGTGAGTGAACCCTAGGATCCAGCCCTAAAGTATATTGGAGGGTGGATCTGGCATTCCAGCCTAAGGTATGCACAGTGCTTGAGCTCTGCCTGGGGTTTCTGGGGTGTGCTTGCTTATGGTGCTGGTGGTAGTATTTCTGTCTGCATGACCTGTGGAAAGGGCCAGCTTCTTCTGCCATCATGGAACTTCTTTGAATCTGTAAGCCAGAAATAAATTCCCTTCCTCCTATAACTGTGTCTGGTCTGGAGATTCATCCCAGCAATGTGAAGCTGACTATGAAAACTAGTTAATATGAAACTTTTTCACAACATTTTTAAGCATTTGCTTATTTTCTTTGGAAAAATACTTATCCAAAGCCCAACATGGTGGTGCATGCCTTTAATCTCAGCAATCAAGAGGCAGAGGTAGGAGGATCACTGTGAGTTTGAGGTCAGCATGGGACTACAAAGTGACCTTTAGGTCAGCCTGAACTAGAGTGAGACTCTACCTGAGGGGGGGGGGGAGCCTATTCAAGTCCTTAGCTCATTATGAAATAAAGTTATAATTTTTTCCATTGAGTTGTGAGAGTTATTTTTAAAATTTATTTATTCTTTTGAGGGGGCCAGATAGAGAAAGAGAGAATGGGTGCACCAGGGTCTTTAGCCACTCACTGCAAACAAACTCCAGACACATGCTCCACCTTGTGCATCATCTGTCTTAGGTGGGTCCTGGGGCATTGAACCTGGGTCCTTCGGCTTTTCAGGCAAGTGCCTTAACTGCTAAAGCCATCCCTCCAACCTGTAAGGGTTCTTTATATACTATAGAGGTAAATTCCTTATTAAGTTCACAGCTTAAATATTTATGTCCCATTCTATATTTAGGTTGCTATTTCACTCTGTTGGTTCCTTAGCAGCACAGAAGCTTTTAGGTTTGAGGTAGTTCCCCTTGTTTAATTTCATTTTTGTTGCTTATGCTTTTGATGTATGTGTGGCATGTGTACATGCATGTGTGCACGTTTGTATGCATGTGGGCACAGGACAGAGGTCAACATATCTCCCTCTATTACTCTCCATCTTACTTATTGAGACAAGTTTTCTCCCTGAACCCAGAGCTCACTGATTTGGCTAGTCTAACTGTCCGATTTGCCCAAGTAGTCAGGGTTCTCTAGAGGAACAAAACTGCTAGAATGAGTTATTTTAAAAAGGGAATTTATTGGATTAGTTTATTACCATAAATCCAATAGCACTTGCAGGCCCCAGAATCAAGGAACCTGGTAGCTGCTCAGTCCACGTGGCTAGATGCCTCAGCAGTCCTGATCCATCCAGCACTGCAGATGGCACCAGAAGGCCTGGAGGCTTCCTGAGGAGCCGCTGGGTTTCCATCCACTTGGGTCTTCAGTTCAGGCTGGTCTTCATTCTGCGCTGGAAGGCAGCAAGCAGCTTCCGCAGGCAAGTGGAAGGAAGGGGTTCTTTTCACCCAGAGCTTCCTTATATAAAGTCCCCCTCTGAGAGGGGCCGCCTGCTCTGGGGGAAGGACTTCCTCCTTCAGTAAATTCTTCCTAGAAGGAACCTCGCAGACGCACCCAAAAGGGATTGCTGTGGATTACTAAACAGATCAAGTTGACAACATCTTAACCATCACACCCAGGGATATGTTTGTCCCCACCTCACAGATACTAGGATTATAGGCATGCATCAGAATCCTTGCATTGATGTGGCTGCTGTGGATCTGAACTCAGGTCCTCAGGTTTGTACATTTCCCTTTTGTGTTCTCCTAGGATTTTGATAGTTTTGGGCCTTAATTTCGTCTTTTTAGTCTATTTTGAGTTGGCTTTTGTATGTGGTATAAGACAAAGGTATAGTTCATATCTTGTTTATCCATAGCAATTGTTGAAGTAAAATGTTTGTTTTTGTGGCACTCTAGTTAAAGATCAATTGGTCATACTTGTATGAATTTATTTCTGGACTCTCTAATCTGTTCCATTTATTTGTATGATTATCTTTATGCCATTTTTATTATTTTGTAATCAAAGCTACAACGTTGTAGCTTTATGATATATTTGAAATCGAATCAAAATCAGAAAGTGTGATGCTTTCAGATTTGTTCTTTCTCAAAATTGAGTTAGCTAGTCCTATGTTTTGATGTTTCATGCAAATTGCAAAATTATGGAAGCTATAAAGGACATGGAGACATTGCAACCTTTTGCACATTGTTAGCAGAAATGCAGACTAATGTGGCTGCAACAATGTATGTGTCCCTTAATAAATGGAAAAGAAAACTATCTTATGATCAAATCCTTGCTTTATATTTAAAAAACAGAGATTGGGCTGGAGGGATTGGTTAGTGCCCTGCAAAGCCAAGGGACCCTGGTTCAATTCCCCAGGACCCATGTAAGTCAGATGCACAAGGTGGTGCATGCATCTGGTGTTTGTTTATAGTGGCTGGAAGCCCTGGACATGCTCATTCCCTTTCTCTCTTCCTCTCTCTCTCAAATAATAAATAAATTAATTAAATTAAAAACCAGAGATCAAAATCCTGAAGAGATAATTAGTACTACTATATTCATTAGAGTTTAGCTAATAATAGCAAATATGTGGAAATAAATCTTATACAATTAAATTGACAAAGGAAATATGGTGTGCACATAAAAGAGATGATCAATCAGCCTTTAAAAAAACAAACATGTCGGCCAGGCATGGTGGTGCACACCTTTAATTCCAGCACTTGGGATGCAAGGGTAGGAGGATCGACATGAGTTCAAGGCCACCCTGAGACTACATACTGAATTCCAGGTCAGCCCGGGCTACCGTGAGACCCTATCTTGAAAATCAAAAAAAAAAAAAACAAAAACATGTGGGACTAAGAAGATTATTTGTGAAAACCTGAGTTGGGATCCATACAAAACGTCAGGCCTGGTGTTGCATACCTGCAATCCCTATGCTGGTGAAACAGACAGGGAATCCCAGGGGCTGGCTCACTAGATAGTGTAGCTGAATTGGTGAGTTCTGGATTCAGGGAGAATAAGGTGGAGAACACCTGATGGCAGCCTCTGGCCTCCACATGCATGCTCAGACAAATGGCACCCAAACACATATGAGGACTCATGTGCACATGCATAACACACAAACAGAAAAGAAAAAGAAAAAGAGGCAATATAATTTCTGTGAATCTGGATGAATCTTGTCAACATTATGCTAAGTAAAATAATTCAGGCACACAGGGACAAATATCACACAATTTTAGTTTCGTAGGCATCTCAAATATTGAAATTTTATAGACTCAACTAGTAGAATGATGGCTACTAAGGCCTAGGGGAGGGGAATATGTGGACTAACTAATCAGCAAGCATAAAGTTTTGTTTAAGCACTGTGAGTAAGTTCTAGAAATCTTCTTACAACAGTGTGCCTATAATCAACAATATTATATTGTATGCTTGAAAATTGGTAGAAAAGTTGATATCATATTAAGTACTCTTTTTTTTTTATTTCTTTGAGAGAGGGAAAGAGGCAAAGTGAGAGAGAATGGGTGCAACAGGGCTTCCAGCCACTGCAGAGCAACTCCAGATGTATGTACCACTTTATGCATCTGGCTTATGTGGGAATTGAACTGAGGTCCTTTGGCTTTGAAGGCAAGTGCCTTAACCACTAAGCCATCTCTCCAGCCCTCATATTAAGTACTCTTACCAAAAAAGAAAAGAAAAGAAAAGAAAAGAAAAGAAAAGAAAAGAAAAGAAAAGAAAAGCAAGCAGTGGAAATATCATCTATCACAAATTAAAAGAGCCGAGTTTAAAGACTACCTCTGTTGAATAAGGAATCTGACAGGTACGGCGGGGATGTTGCATATTGTTATACCTAGTGGTTAAAATGCAGGTGTGTTAGATAGCCTGGATATCCATGACTTCACAGTGCCTGACACTACCTACACAAGACCATCATAATAGGAGGAAAAGATGATGACATCAAAATAAAGACTGATTGACAGGGGGAGGGGCTATGATGGAGTTTCAATGAGGAAAGTGGGGGAGGGAGGGAATTACCATGGAATATTGTTTACAATCATGGAAGTTGTCAATAAATAATAAATTAATCTAGAGCCGGGTGTGGTGGCTTTAATTCCAGCACTCAGGAGGCAGAGGGAGGAGGATCACCATGAGTTCAAGGCCACCCTGAGACTACATAGTGAATTCCAGGTCAGCCTGAATGAGAGTGAGACCCTACCTTGAAAAACCAAAATAAATAAATAAATAAATAAAATTAATTAAAAAAAACAAAAACAAATAAATAAAAATAAAAATGCAGGTGTGTTGATTTTTAAAATTATTTTTTAAAACTATTTTTGAAAATTTATAAAAGCATAAACAATGGAATGTCCCTGAATGCATCTAGAGCTGATGATTAAAGGGCTAAACAGATGGCTCAAGCATCTACAGGCACTTGCTTGTAAAACCTAATGGCCTAGGTTTGATTCCCCAGGACCTATATAGAGCCAGATGGATAGAAATGATGACTAAGTTTGATATATGATTTTCTTTCCACTACTTTCCTATTGGGAGGGGGAATATACTAGTATTCAGACCTATTTAAAATGCACATTTCTACCACCTTCCCAAACAACACCACCATCTTAGGAGCAAGTTTTCAAACACATAACATGGGAACAGTTTACATTCAGAACATAGAAAATAATGTTGAAGGACAGCTAATATTTTATTGAGAACAAATACAACTTTTTACTATATAGTTGCTCATAAAGATAATGAAAACATTAATAGATATTAGGTTGTATGGTGAAGACTAAGTATTAAAATAGTGAATCTAGATGGGTTTACTTTCTTTTAAAATTAGTCTATAAACTACTATCTAAAACAACCATTTCTGAGTGCTTAATTGATATCTAATAATATTCTCTAAAATTCAGGGAATTAATCTAATTAATTTTGCAAAGCCGATAACAAAAAAGCATGGAAAACAACTCAAGAATTGCAGACCATATAATAGATGATAGTTCTTATTACCTCCGGAAATAATAATTCCCAGGGAAGATAAAACATTCATCATACTGCTGTAAAATGAATGAAGGCTGCAATTTAAAACTCCAAATCCTGATGGCATAACAGTACAAGTGGGGAAAGGGAAATTTACAAGGAACAATTAGAGAAATTATAAATACTTAGGTTTTCTAAAATTATTTTATAATGCATTTGATGGCTAAGCTATTAAGATTTTTCTCTTGTAAAGTTATAATAAATCCTAAGCAGTCTGAGAATCCTATCAGCAGGAAGCATGTGTCTTTTTTTTCCTGCAATGTGGCTTTAAAATGAGCCATTCCCAATTATTAACCTTAAAACATCTCCATAGACAGAAATAGAGATGAATACTTTGTTTTCCTGGAGCCCCACACCAGACATTTTCATCATCTCCTCCTCCACTTCATAAGAAGCAATTAAGCCTTTGCATATAAGGGTTACAAGCCTTTGGAAAAGGAAAATCATTAGAACAAAACAATGTGGATGTTTGGAAAGAGCGGGAGTGAGGGTAGTAATAACAATTGAACTTTGAGTTATTAAAGCAATAAATTTTTTAAATCAATTTGGGCTGTGTATGAGTATCTGAAATCTTTACTTGGTATTAAATGATTTTTCTCTTCTAAGACAAGTGTTCTCAGAGCGACCTCCTAATATTTCTTCAAAACCTAACTTAATTAAATCAATTAAAGTTTTTCAAATTTCCACAAGAAATATGACTTTTAAAATATCAGTCTGGTGTTTCTCTTACTTTCTGTGATTCTTGTGAAAGTTAGTTGTCACATAAATCTTGAGATTTTATAAATACACCTCTTCTTTTTAATCTGATATGATTTCTACAGTTGCCCAAAGCCATAATACCATCATTTACTGCTCGTGGGTTAAGGTCAAATCGATGACGACTTTGGCAGGTCACAGTTGGTGACATCATGTTGAGACGCTACATTAGCAAGGGAATGACTACATAAGATGCTTGACAAGTCCAGATCTTGAGAGATCACTTGAAGCTGCAAACAAGATCTCAGAAACCAAGATTAGAATTTGTTTTTTTCAGACCTTCTGGGAAACTCTCAGATCAGGAGAGTAAGAATACCATTTAAAAATTCTGTCAGCTGGGGAATATAGCTGAATGCTGATGAACGTGTGCGGGAGAGCACAGGGCAGCGAGCTCGCGGGAGATAGCACCCTTGGAGAGTCAGCCCAATGTGTGTGCTCCCCATCACACCAAGACCAAGGGCAGCCCAGCGATTCGGATGCCCAGAAAACATCAAGCTGGGGAACAAGTACAGTTGGAAAATGCCCCCAGATGAACAGAATTACTTATTTGGTTGGTTACTTCTTATGAAAATAAAAATCCTCCCAATACTTTCTCCATTCTTGTTATGGCCCAAATACTTGTCATCGGGACTACTGGTGAGTCTGCTATCTCAGTGGCAGAGTCTGCTATCTCAGTGGCAGTCTTTTCTAGGACTTCCCAAACATGAATATGGGCAGTTGACAAACTAATCTTAGATAATTCTTGTTTCCTTTTTATTTATTTATTTATTTATTTATTTATTTATTTATTTATTTGACAGGGAAAGAGACAGATTATGGGAGTGCCAGGGCCTCCAGCTACTGCAGACGAACTCCAGATGTGTGGGCCTCCCTGTGCATCTGGCTTACATGGGTCCTGGGGAATAGAACCTGGGTCCTTTGGCTTTGCAGGCAAACACCTTAATTGCTAAGCCATTCCTCCAGCCCCACTGTTTCCTTTTTAGTATTTTATTTATGAGAGAGAGAGAATGAATGGTGCGCTAGGGCCTCTAGCCACTGCATACGAACTCCACATGCATGGACCACCATGTACATCCGGATCACATGGGTTCTGGGAAATCGAACCTGGATCCTTGAACTTGGCAGCCAAGTGCCTTAACCACTAAGCCATCTCTTAAGCCCACTGTTTCTTTTTATATCCTCTGGACTTCAGTGGAAAATTGTAATAGTCTTTCCCTGTATCCATAGCAGCCACCTTCTCATGTGTGACATGGAAATCCCTCTCCAAATCTTAGGGAAGGAATGGGTTTATTTTAGCTTATAGTGTTAAGGGGACGTTTCATCATAGTGGAGAAAGCCTGACAGGTCTGAGCAGGAAGCCTGGGTCACATCTTGCCACAGTAGCAGGGGAAGGATGTAATCTGAGTGAGCTAGCTCTGAGCAGCCAGAGGGCTAGAGTAATGAATTGCAAGGTCCACCCCCAGTGACACACCTCCTCTAACATGGTTCCACCTCCCAAAAGCCCAACAACTCCCCCAAACTGCAACCAGCTGGAGACCATGTATTCAAAACCCATGAGACATGGGGGACATTTCATTCAAAGCACCACATAGACCCTTTATACTGTAACTTTAAAGTGCCTCCTATTAAGAGGTCGAGACTACCTCATGTGGCCCTGAGGAATTTTTAAAAATTAAAATTAAACAGAGGAAAATGGGCTAGGTATGGTGGCTCACACTTTTAATCCCAGCACTCTGGAGACAGGATTGCTGTGAGTTTGAGGCCAGTTTGGGACTACAGAGTGAGTTCCAGTTTAGCCTGGGCTAACTCAAAACAAAAATCAAAACAAAACAGGGACAGCTTGTTGGGGATGGCTTAATAGTTAAAGTGCTTGCTTACAAGCCTAATGGCCCAGGTTTCAATCACCAGTACCCACATAAAGCCAGGTGCCACAAAGTGGTACATGCATCTGGAGTTTGTTTGCATTGGCAAGAAGCTCTGGTATGCCCATTCTTTCTCTCTCTCTCTCTCTCTCTCTCTCTCTCTCTCTCTCTCTCTCTCCCTCCCTCCCTCCCTCTCTCTCTCTCTCTCTCTCTCTCTCTCTCTCTCCTTCCTCCTCTACCTGCTTACAAATAATAAAAGTTAAATTTTAAAAATAAAGAAAAAGGGCTGGAGAGATGGCTCAGTCATTAATGGCATTTGCTTGCAAAGCCTAACAGCTGGGGTTTGATTCCCCAGTACCCATGTAAAGCCAGATGCACAAAGTAGCACACATGTCTGGAGTTTGTCTGCAGTGGCAGAAGGCCCTGGCATGCACATACTCCTCTCTTTCTAATAAATAAAAATTTTAGAAGGAGGAAGAGGTATAGTATAATTCCCCACCACCTGCTTCAGTCAAAGCTCTCCTTATGCTGTGTTTTGACCTATAGAATGTGGCAACAAGCAGTAGTGTTCTGGATTCAAGTCTCATCTGCCAAAGATGTTGGCATGTTTATGCTCTTGCCCTCTTGTGTCCCTGACATGTGTGGAGAACAAGCCTAGCCAGTTGAAAGATGAGGCAAACTGTGAAGGTGAACCAAAGCACTTCCGCCAACAGCCAGCCAATAAGCCTAATTGAAAGTTATTCCAGCCCAGCCCAGGTGACCTTCCAGTTAACTGGTGCTTGCTGAGAGCAAGCCTACTGAGACCCTGGGAGATTGTTCCAGATGAGCAAAATGCCTGGCCAACCGTAGAACACAGGCCAGTGGCAAAAAGCCCTTGTTTCAAGTCTTTGAGTTGGGAGGTGGTTTGATACTCAGCAATAACAAGTGAAAATAGTCCCCAGACCTTGTTTATTCACAGTGCTGGGTTTGAATCTGGGCATGAGTCTTTCTGGATGCCTCCTCCTCTTCCCTCCCCTTCATCTGTCCAAATACTTTTAGGCCAATCTCGGGCCCTATCTCACAAGATCCACCTTGACTACATTAATGCAAATAAATCGTTCTCTTCACTTTTGTTTTTGTAAGAAGTCTATTATGCTCTAACATTTCCTATTTCCTTTATCAGGTTGCATAAGCCCTGGATGACCTAAGTCCCCTGTACAGGGAAAATTGTGGGAGAGGAAAGACTGTTAAGAGCCTCAGGATGGGTGGGAATGGCCTGAGGCACTGAATCCACCCACAGAGACTCATTGAGGCCTCGTGGTCCCCACAATGAATACCAACAACTCCACAGAAGACTCAGCAGAATTGGGATGGGGAGGTAAGGGAGTCTAAAAGCACCAATAGGTAATAGGGAAAAAATTTTAAATGACTAAAAGCAAACAGGTTTGAAATTCTCCCACTTACTCGCCCATGGCGTGATTTCAGCACCAGGAGCGACTCCCTCGACTTACCACGTCTGGAACTGATGAGCAGCTGTGGAAATTTCCCAGCGGAAGATTTTTATAAGGAGAATTGATGGCTATATAAATACAGTTTATTTAAACCATCCATTTTCTTTAAATCAAAGAACTGTGTTGGAAGATTTTTCATATATATATATAGAAAGCTTGAGAGAATTCCCCCTTTGTATGGGCTATCAGTTTTTGTTTCTTCTTATTAAAGATACACTTCATATTCATTTTATTTGACACTACAGGAAATTGTGCGTGCTGCAGGCTACATAATTCTGAGCCTGTTTCCAAGATGCTTTGTCTATTATTTCAAACTGTCACAAGGTCGGTTGCCTCTTATGTACCAGGTAACATGAGAAATATGTACATACTTATTAACTTAAACATCATCATAATAAATTCCTGCCTTCAGAATCATCCATGACCACCCCATGTTCTAACATCACCTTCTCTCCAGACTATCTGGTAGTCTTGACTGACAGTGCAAGTATTGCAGCATTGGAACTTGAGTTCATTGAACAGTTATAGAAAATTTATCAATTTGGATTCATTCACCATCTCAATACATTCCGAACAGTATATCTGTTCGATTTAGTGATTTAAAATTGATATCATTTAATTGTACTTTTGCTGCATTTTCCTTAGAAGTCAAGAAATGTGTAGCCATTACAAAAAAAAAACATTGTCGCAGCCCAAAATTTTAGTCTAGTGTTAAGTAATATTAATAAATGTTACATATAGGCCACTTAAGAAGCAAGTTTAAGACAATGTACAAGTTGGTTGATACAGAAAAGTCTGTTAGAAGTCATACACTTTGGGAGTGAACATCGCTATTCCTTATTAAAAGTTAACTCCTGCCAGGTATGGTGGCACATGCCTTTAATCCCAGTACTCTGGAGGCAGAGGTAGGAGGATTGCTGAGAGTTCGAGGCCACCCTGAGACTACATAGTGAATTCCAGGTCAGCCTGAGCTAGTGTGAGACCCTACCTTGGAAACCTCCCCCTCCCCCCCAAAAAAGACAAGATAACTACTTATTGAGTCTTTGCATATGTCAGACACATTTGAAAACTTTTACCTTTAGGTCTATTTAATTCTTACAACAATCTTACAAAAGAGGTATTCACATCAGGTTTATTAAGAAAAACAAGGTTCTGTTACCAAAATTAGTACCTCATCCATAAATATGCAGCTAATGGGACATATTTAAATATCACACACCTTCAAGTTTGCCCTTGTTTATAAAAAGTACAGACTTAGCCATGCATGGTGGCACACACCTTTAATCCCAGCACTCGAGAGGCAGAGGTAAGAGGATCGCCATGGGTTCGAGGCCACCCTGAGACTACATAGGGAAATCCAGGTCAGCCTGGGCTAAAGTGAGACCCTACCCCCCCCCAAAAAAAAACAAAGTACAGACCTATTACTGGTCTGTATTACTTGTAGTTCATTCTGGTAACAATGTTTGTTTTCACCATGTCATCTACTGAGGGTCTGTGTGTGACAGCCCTCACAGGCTCATGTGTTGGGATACTTGGTTCTCAATTGGTGGCACTCTTTTCTGAGGTTGTGGAACATTTTGGACATGGGCCCTAGCTGTCAGATCTAGGGCTGTGGGGGCGAACCTTGTGGGCTGCAGATCCATCCACCTCGGGTCTTACTGTGCTTTCTGTTGACCCCGTGAGTACAGCAGCAGCCTCGTGCCCCCGCCGTGCACACAGGAGCAGCTCTTGCTCTGTGCTTGCTCCACCGTGAAGGTCTGCTTCTCCTGAACTGTGGGCCAAAGTAAATCTGTTCTTTTGTATGCTGTTTCTCCTGCCTCATTGCTCACAGTGACATGAAAATAACTAACAGAATACCTTGCTTTAGGTAGCTGCTACCTTCTGTGTGCAGCTTTACTGGGATGGGATCATGCTAAACAGCACGTGAAAATGTCAGTGTTTGTTCTTTACTTAAAGTCTGCTAAACTTACTAGTGCTGAATTATTAGAAACTTTATATGTTACTTTTTGTTTGTTTGTTTGTTTTTCAAGATAGGGTCTCTGACCCAGGCTGACCTGGAGTTCACTATGTAGCCTCAGGGGTCTCAGGGTGGCCTTGAACTCACAGCCATCCTCCTACCTCTGCCTCCCGAGTGCTGGGATTAAAAGCATGGGCCACCACACCTGATATGTTACATTTTTAAACTTAACTTTTAAAATATGATGATTATGGGACTAGAGAGATGGCTCAGCACTTAAAGGGGCTTGGTTGCAAAAGTTGATGGCCCCAGGACTGATTCCACAGGGTCCACATAAAGCCAGATGTACAAAGTGACGCGTGTCTGGAGTTCGTTTGCTGTGGCAGGAGGCCCTGGGGCGCCCATTCCCTCCCTTTCTCTTTCATTCTCTCTCTTCTCCATCTGCTTGCCAATAAATACATAATAAATAAATAAGTATATAAAAGATGATAATCAGAAAAGAATTGCATAGAACAAAGGCAGAAGTGCACAGTGACTGAGGATCAAGTAGTGAAGATGTACAAGCAGACACGTGGGCCTTGGTCTGCACAGGCCACTGGCATACCTGTAGAACCTTAAAAAGTCCCTGCCAAGACGCCAGAGCTCTGAGCCAATTGTATGTGTAGTGACTACTGTGTACTAGAGATTTTATTAGACTTCTCATGGAGATAATAACGGCCAGCCACAGTTGGATAAGGAGGTTCTAGAACTGTTTATAAAATAGTTATATGTTGAAATAATTGGATCTTGACTTGAGTTTTCCTCAAATAGTGTGTCAATCCATGGCACCGAGCTTGATCTCTAAATGGAACATAAATTCCTCATCAACGTGGCAGTATGTTCACCTCAGGATTTAAAAGGTCTTTTTCTATGAAGGTAGTAGAAGTTAATTGGATAAACATACCCCCCAACTCAGAAGGATGGAATGGCTGAGATATAAATACCAGAAACCATAGCAAAACAATTGATAAATCGAGCTATAGAATCAGCAATCATTTCTGCACCACAAAAATAATTTTTAAGAAGTCAGAAAGATAAATCTCAAACTAAAATAAAGCTACTTGCAACACTTATGAGAAATGGATACTTTTATTAAATTGCAATGGCTTGAAGGTGCTGAGAGGGCCAGGAAGCAACAACATCTTGGTCATAGAGAGAGCATCTAACAATCAAAGCTTGGATTCATGTGCTGGTCTTCATTTACAGAAAGGGGGACCTTGGGAGAAATGCCTGGGTCCACAGCTGGAAGAGAGACAGGACAGGAAGGGCTTGGAACATCTGTGCCTGGAAGTGAGGAGATGCTAACTGAATGGCAGGTCATGTCACTAGGAGAGAGGATATTTGACATACACAAGTAAATTGAGAATTAGGACATTTATGTAAAGTATCAACCATACTAAATGGGGTGAAATGTAACTACAGAGAAAATGGACAGACACTTTAACTAGGTGATCTAATTAATACTATTAACTAATCAGACAAATTAAAAGTCACATTTCAGCAGAAAAATGCAGTGACAGCTCAGCATTTATTTTTTAATATTTTATTTTTATTTATTTATTTGACAGAAAAAGAGGGAGAGGGAGAGAATGGGCATGCCAGGGCCTCCAGCCACTGCAAACAAACTCCAGACACATATGCTCCCTTGTGCATTTGGCTAACGTGGGTCCTGGGGAATCGAACTTGGGTCCTTTGGCTTTGCAGGCAAATGCTTTAACCACTAAGCAATCCCTCCAGCCCTACCTAAGTATTCCTTTAGTGGTATTCGTGCCAAAGACATATAGCATGAACATAATCATAAAGAAACGAGTTGGGCCGGGCGTGGTGGCACACGCCTTTAATCCCAGCACGCGGGAGGCAGAGGTAGGAGGATTGCCATGAGTTCAAGGCCACCCTGAGATGACAGAGTTAATTCCAGGTCAGCCTGGACCAGAGTGAGACCCTACCTTGAAAAACCAAAAAAGAAAAAAAGAAACGAGTTGGGAGGCATTCTATTAAACAATGACTTGCAATCATCAAAGGTACCAAGGTCATAAAAGCCAAAGAAAAGCTGCAGAAATATCCTAAACTGAAGAAAACCCAAGACTGAGACAACTTGGCATCATACTTGGGTCTGAACCTGGTCTTTTTTTTTTTTTTTTTTTTTTTTTACAAATAATAGCATTAAGGAAGTTGGCAAACCTTGAATGGGGTTTGGAGATTAGATAGCAGTGAATATTGATTTTCAGACCCTAATTTTGGTGTTTGTATTGTAGCAATTTGCCCTTGAACTAAAATATTTGGGGATTTGGGTACATCAAGGTCAGCAAATTAATTTCAAATCTTTCTGCAAAAACAAAAAAAAATTGTACTATATTTCCAATTTTCCTTCAGTGAGGAAAGTTTATAAAGCTTTAGTGCATGATAATTTAGTAGAAAAGTGCAATGAGGTAGAGGAATAAATCCACATCTTCCCCCAGTGAAGGGAAGAGCAGTGGGGACTAGGAAGGTGGCTGAGCAGTTAAAGGTTTTTAAAGCTTTTTGGCCCAGGCTCAGTTCCCAAGCCACCCATGTAGGCCAGCTGCAAAGGCAGCACTGGCATCTGGTGTTTGCTTGCAGTGGCAAGAGGTCCTGATGTGCCCATGTGAATGCACGCATGAGTACACACACACACACACACACACACACACACGTACGCACACACGCACACACGATTTTTTCAAAAATGAAAGTAAGAGCAGTAATAGTCCTCTGGTTACTACCCATGGTTCACCAGTGCAAGAACTTGCTAGGTAAGTGGTATAGCTTGAATATGGGGTGTGCCCGTAAACTCATGCAGGAGTCGAGCCTCAGAGTCTAATTTGTATTAATGGTATTAAGAGGATGGGAACTTCATTTGACTATGGTGTTGGTGTTAGAGGTGGGATCCTTACTGAAGGATTTGATTAGATCACTGGTGTGCAGCCTCTGGGATTGAAATCCAGTGGCTTTCTAAAGACATGGAAAGAGACCACATAGGCAGAGGTATATACCATTCCTGCCATTGTGTTGCAGCTAAGAAGGGCCTTGCAAGAACTTGCACCAAGCTGTTTGGATTTCCAGTCTCCAAAGCAGTGAGCTAAATAAATTTTTCTTTATTAAAAAGGATACCTTGGGGCCTGGAGAGATGGCTTAGCGGTTAAGCACTCGCCTGTGAAGCCTAAGGACCGCGGTTCGAGGCTCGGTTCCCCAGGTCCCACGTTAGCCAGATGCACAAGGGGGCGCACGTGTCTGGAGTTCGTTTGCAGAGGCTGGAAGCCCTGGCGCGCCCATTCTCTCTCTCTCCCTCTATCTGTCTTTCTCCCTGTGTCTGTCACTCTCAAATAAATAAATAATTTAAAAAAAAAAAAAAAGGATACCTTGGGTATTTCACTCTAGTAAGGATAAGTATCAAAAGAAAAAACTACCCAGAAGGTTTTTTTTTTAATTTTTTTGTTTATTTTTATTTATTTATTTGAGAGCAACAAAGAGGCAGAGAGAGAGAGAGAGAGAAAGAGAGAATGGGCACACCAAGGTTTCCATCCACTGCCAATGAATTCCAGATGCATGCGCCCCCTTGTGCATCTGGCTAACATGGGTCCTGGGGAATCAAGCCTCTAACCTGAGTCCTTTGGCTGCACAGGCAAGTGCTTATTCACTAAGCCATCTCTCCAGGCCATACCCAGAAGTTTTACCCACTGATTTTACTCTATGTTCTGACATTTAGGATTCTTGACATGAACCATAGCAGGCTTCTGGAAATAGAGGGACTTCTTGGAAGATAAATGGTTTATATTTTCTTAAATTGGAAAAAAAAATGTAAATAAAGTCCCAAATTTTTCCATCAGCTTTCTGGTAAATCTGAACATTTAATTGCACTTGAATTTTTTTCTTGTTAACAACATGGGTATTTATAAAGTTTCAACAAATATCCCACAAATACCCTTTTTTTATTTTTCAAAAGTACAGTTTCTCAGAAGATAAGAAAGATGCAGTCTTCTCAGAGATAAGAAAGATGTGCTGCTCATTGAATGAGAGCTTAAATCCTCTGGAGCTCATCTAACCCAAATACCTCCTGCTGGATTATGACCCCATCCCTTTGGTTCTACCCTGGAGGGTGTGGAGAACAGATGGAAGGCATCCTCTGATCCTGGTGAGCTCCGGGGTCTGCAGTAGAGAGCCTGCCCCTTGCACAGGCTGCAGCCATGCTGGGTCTGATTCTCGTTATATCTGTTGCAGCTCAAGCCAATGTTGGTGTTCTGTGGTTCACAGGCTCCAATGGGGGCAACCAGCTCTTCAGAACAACACTGCTCACCTCCCAGTTGATGTCTTGCTAATCCTCCTTAACTGTGTTGCTCAAGGACCCAGCTGAACTAGAAAGGTGGAAACTGCCTTTCATTATAGTGTAAGGATATCTATAGGACACTTGATGGTCACATTTCACCCTTCCCACAGTATAATCATCTTTCAAACACACAATTGCTTTTTAAAATCACCCTTCTATCTTCTCTTCTCAGACTTCAGTTTACCTTACAGAAATAAAGGGGGAAAAAACAAAACACAGCAGTCAGCCCTCTGTTTCTCCTTCTTCCTATAAGATGTAGTGGTCTGGCCAGCCATGAAGTGGATTGACTGTATGACTCTTTCATTTTTCTGCTGTTGTCTGATATGAGATGAGAGTGTGCAATATGGAGAGCTACACAGGAGAAGGAAGCCAAGGAAAGAGATAATGCTAAAAACAGGGAAATAACCAGGGGAATCTGTCTCTGAGAAATCTGAATTCACATGTTTTATACCTGAAATAAACCACAGGGAATCAATGCAGCGTCATAAAACCACAGACTGTGAACAGACTTGATAGTCTCTTGTTCCAGCTGAATCCCATTCCCCATGAACACTCTTAGAAGTTCTTGAGTGATAATCTACACTTTTAATTTACAAAAGCCTTTTTTTCTATTTTCCTCAGATCTACAGGAAGCAAGCTTGTGTGGTATGGGCCAGCCCCCACCATTTATTGTGCCCACCATTAGCCTGCATCAGATTATGCAGAGTCTGTTTCTTAAGTGTCTCTACTCCCCTGTGAGCTAAGATAAATCCCTTGTACCTACCCTCGCCAACACACACATTTTTCAAATGAGAAAATGCAATTTTTTGAGAACTTCAGGAATTTCTCCAGAACCATCGAGGTGACAGAACCATGATTTGAAAGTGGAACTATCTGATTCCAAATATTTTTTTAAAAAATTATTTTTATTCATTTCTTTGAGAGAGGGAAAGAGGCAGAGAGACAGAGAGAGAGAGAAAGAGAGAGAATGGACATGCCAGGGCTTCCAGCCACTGCAAAGGAACTCCAGAGTCATGCACCATCCTGTACATCTGGCTTACCTGCGTCCTGGGGAATCAAACTGAGGTCCTCTGGCTTCACAGGCAAACGCCTTAACTACTAAGCCACCTCTCCAGCCCCTGATTCCAAATATTTTAATACTGCCATAGTTACGAAAATAACTATAGCATTGACATACAAAATAATACATGGGCATACAGGGTTATAGTGACTTCTTCCATGAAAGCCACTCTCGCTTTTTTGCTTGGAAATAGCAATGGTTATTCTCTCTTGGTAACGAGGGCCAATGGACAATCCTTTCTTGGGGTTTCTCACGCAGCTGCAGTCAGACAGTCTCTGGGACTGCGTTTACTGGGAGACTCAATAGTGCCACACTCCCGCCGTGGCCTCAGCACTCACTCCCGGAGGTTGTCACTGTGACTATCTGGCTAGACATTTCCCTATTTCCATGCAGCGTCTCCAGGTGGTTAACTGGGGCTTTGCTCTAGTCAGGGTTCTCAAAGGAACTGAACAGATGGAATGAATACGTATTCTAAAGGGGATTTGTACACGACACCAGCGGGGCAGCTCAACAATGGCTGTCTTCAGGCTGAAGTCAGAGAATCCCTTTACTGCACAGACCTTGGGGCCGGATGGCTCGACTGTCCCAGTCTGGATTCCTGAAGAGCCCCTGGCCTTCACCCTGATGAAGCCGGGTCCTGACATCCACAAAGGATAGCCACAACAGGGTAGATGCCCGCTCCAGCGCACAGCACGAACAGCCAGGCAAAAAGGCATTGCTTTCTCCTACAGCTTCTCACTGTTTGTTTGTTTGTTTGTTTGTTTGTTCTGGTTTTTCGAGGTAGGGTCTCACGCTAGCCCAGGCTGACCTGAAATTCACTATGCAGTCTCAGGATGGCCTTTCATGGTGATCCTCCTACCTCTGTCTCCCCAGTGCTGGGATTAAAGGCATGCGCTACCACGCCCTGCTCACCTAGAGTTTCATTATATACATTTTGCCTCTCCCTCCATTTATCCTTCCAAAAAATACCCTCACAGATCTACCCAAGAGGCATGTCTTACTTGATAGCTGATCTGATCCAAGTTGGAACAGAACTTAATTGTGTTAGGCTTCATCACAAGGATAAAGATAGTTGAGTCTCTTAGCAATCTACTTCCCAGATGCCAAAGAGGCAATGTGAGTTGTCTTATGACCTAACCTTGGACATCACAGGGTATCACTACTGCTGCATCAGTTCAGTGTGGAGAAGGATTGCATTAGAGTATGAATATTGGCAAGGTGAGGCATTGAGGGTCATCTTTGCCTACTGGCTGTCAGTGTGCTTTACACTTTATAAGTTATAAAGTTATAAAGTACAATCAAAGTACATCTGGCCATCAAACCATTATTCAAGTCAAGAACTGAAACGATAGCCTCATCATTGAACCTATCATATTTTTCCTCCTGAGCCCTCCTCCTAACTTAAAAAGGTGGTAAATGCTGTGCTGAATTGTGTGGATTTTATTTTGTTTTGTTCAGAAGCTGCATATGTGTATCGACTGCTGGATTTTCTTTATTTAAAAACTCTATTTGAAAGGTATAGTATGTAGTCTTCCACTACTTACTTTTTACTCTAAAAACTCTATTTGCAAGATTCATCTAGGCAGTTGCATATAGATGATTCATTCATTTCCAGTGTTGTGAAATTATATTGTAAGAAAGTACTATAATTTATCCACTGATAAATATTTAGGGTATTCTTGTTCTTTTGCAACTGCATAGATGACTGCTATAAGTATCCTACTTGTCTCCTAAGGTACATATATTAAAGTTCTCAGATATATAGCCAGTAGAGGGAGACTAGCTTTTTTAAAAAAAAAAAAATCTCTTATTTATATATTTATTTTTATTAGAAAGAGAGAGAGGCAGAAAGAGAGAGACAGAATGGACATGCCAGGGCCTCTAGCCACTGCAAACAAACTCCAGATGCATGCGCCATGTGGTGTATCAGGCTTTATGTGGGTACTGGGGAATCAAACCTGGGTTGTTAGGTTTTGTAGGCAAATGCCTTCAACACTGAGCAATCTCTCCAGCCCTTTGACTGGCTTTTTCAATCAGTATACTTGCCTCCAAGCTCATGCAACTCCAGGCCACTTCCTATACTCCTAGCAGCGTGGTCTTTCTAAAATGCACATGATGTGACTCCCTTACTTCAGGGCTTTCACGTACTTTAATTGCTCTCAAGTTTCTGTGTTTGGTAGAAGCACCGAGGGCCTCATGAGAATCGTGAGTGTCCTCCTCCCACAACTGCACGCTCGGATGCCATCGCCCAAAGACAGATTGTGAGTGAGTGGCTTGAAAATTGAAGCCAGGCTGGCAGGCTTTGCAAGCAGTGCCTTTAACCACTGAGCAATCTTCTCAGCCCCCAAACTGTTTTAATACACTCCTCAAATAATTCTCTCGTGTACTATAATTTATGGATCACTCCCTACATGAGAGAGTCCAAAATTCATATTATAATGTGAAATATCCTACACAATTTGTTTCCTGCCTATGACTCCAGCCTTGTCTTTGGCCCAACCTCAAAGAGTATTATGGCTTAGATATGCCTTAAATGTGCCCCTGAGATTTTATATGCTGGCTAGCTAATGTGGTGGTATGGAGGTGGGGACCAGAGGAAAGTGATCAGATCAGTAGGAATACACCTTTGGAAAGGCTCAAAGTAATTGTCGTGGTTGGTTCCCATGAGGGCAAGAGTGGATTGTTATAAAAAGGGCAAGTCTACCCCTGAATCTTTCTCACATCCTGCCTCACCTTGTGATCTCTCTCTTTCACATGTGACATCATACCACTATGATGCCATCTGCCATGTTGTGACGCAGACAGGGGCCCATCACCACAACACTAGTGTAAGACCTGAACCTCCAAATGCGTACGCTAAATAAGCCTTACGTTAGTATATATTAGCCAGTGTCAAGTAATGTGACAAGGTCGGACTAACAGCCAGCAGGACCAAAGGGCTCAATGCTTCTGAAATGCCCATGTTGCCTCACCCCAGCCACTTGTTCATTGTCCTTTGTGTTCTCTATCAGTCCACTAAGAAAGCACTTGGGGACTGGAGAGATGGCTTAGTGGTTAAGGCACTGTGGTGGTTTGATTCTGGTGTCCCCCATAAACTTAGGTGTTCTGAATGCTAGCTCCCCAGCTGATGGATATTTGGGAATTAACGCCTCCTGGAGGGAGTATATTGTTGGGGGCAGGCTAATGGGCTTTATAGCCAGTTTCCCCATGCCAGTGTTTTGCACGCTCTCCTGTTGCTGTGGTCCATCTTATGTTGGCCAGGGGGTGATGTCCACCTTCTGCTCATGCCAGCATTTTCCCCTGCCATCGTGGAGCTTCCCCTCGAGCCTGTAAGCCAAAATAAATCTCTTTTTCCCAGAAGCTACTCTTGGTTGGGTGATTTCTACCAGCAATGCGAACCGGACTGCAACAGTAAAGTGGTACCGAGCAGTGGGGTTGCTGCTAGACACCTGACTATGTGGTTTCGGCCTTTTGGAGCTGATTTTCAAGAGGAATGTGGAAGGATTTGAAACCTTGGCCTAAGAGATGCCTTGCAGTGCTGTAAGTACAGCTTGATGGACTATTCTGGTCAGAGCTGCAAGACCTGAATGCAGTAAGAACTATGGACTGTGAGGTTTGGCTTATGAGGGTGAGAAAGAGCTTTGCCTGGACTGAGCTAGCAATTTTTGTGTGAAAAGCTTGCTCTTATGCCCATGTCCTGAGAAGTTGTGCAGGGTTGCTTGGCATAGAAATGAACTGGTGTGTGCAGAGGGATATGGCACAGAAAGAAAAATCTTTGGGTGAACTGTTGCCCGTTCAGCTGCAACTGAGGGATTACAACCTATGAGAACTGGGCTGGCTGACCTGCGCTGGGGCAACAAGAAGAATGTAGACTCTTTTGAAAGGGCCTGAGTGCTCAAGGAGTGTCCTGTTCTTCAAAGCCTGTTTTATTCCCCCCTGGATTAATAAATTGGCACCCTACCTGGTATTGTGGAGTATAAGAAATGCTGGAAAGAGGGTCATTGAGTTTGCAACACGGTCTTGTGTTTTGGAAATGGCATGGGCAGTGTGAAGCAGGTTTGCTGGTTGCCTGCATAGAGACCCCATGGGGCCATGAGGATGAACCATGGCTTTCATGTGGAGACCCAGTGGAGATGCCGGGACCATGAGATGGCTGCTAAGGAGCTGCCGGCCCCGATGAAGTTTCCCAGGACTGTGAGTAGCCTAGCTGGAGGGGCGGAATTGGAATGCCAGAGACTTGTTGCTGGTTAGAATTATCAGACTTGAAGATTTGTCACTGGTTTGAGTTGCTGGACTTGAAGCTACAGAGTTTGATATTTTCCCTGGTTGTTTTAAATCTTGTATTGGTTGAATGTTTCTTTGCTATGCCCAATGCCATCTTTTGCAGTGTGAATATTTATTCTGTGCCATTATGGGTTTTTTGAGGTTATTTTTTGGTATTATGCCTCAGTTAAAAGATCTTGAACTATGGGGATGTATGAACATCATTGGAACTGATAAAAACTATGGGGACTTTTAAAGTCAGACTGAATGCATTGAATTTTACACCATGTATGGATATCAGTTTATGGGGGCCAGGGGCGGAATGTGGTGGTTTGATTCAGGTGTCCCCCATAAACTTAGGTGTTGTGAATGCTAGCTCCCCAGCTGATGGATATTTGGGAATTAATGCCTCCTGGAGGGAGTATATTGTTGGAGGCGGGCTTATGGGCTTTATAGCCAGTTTCCCCTTGCCAGTGTTTGGCACACCCTCCTGTTGCTGTGGTCCATCTTCTGTTGGCCAGGGGGTGATGTCCACCTTCTGCTCATGCCAGCATTTTCCCCTGCCATCATGAAGCTTCCCCTCGAGCCTGTAAGCCAAAATAAATCTCTTTTTCCTGGAAGCTACTCTTGGTTGGGTGATTTCCACCAGCAATGCAAACCGGACTGCAACAGGCACTCACTTGTGATGCTCAAGGACCTGGGTTCGATTTCCCATTACCCACACAAGCCAGATGCAAAGGTGACACATGCACCTGGAGTTCATTTGCAGTGGTAGAAGACCTGGTGCACCCATTCTCTCTCTCTTTCTCTCTCTCTCTCTTCCTCTTTCACTCTCTCACACATAAACAAATACAATATTTTTTTAAAAAACATGTGTAAGTCAAAGAAATGTTCCTAGTACCACTGGACCTCAAGTAACAGCTTACAAAATATCCAGGTGCTTATGGAAAATTTGTAAAATCCATTGATTTTTTTTTTTTCCCCAAGGTCACAAAATCAGTTAATGGCACAACTGGACTGAGAACCCGGAGTGCTTTCTTTCTAGTCCATCACCACACAGTCTTCATGGCAAAACATCACAGAATCATGGTGCTCTTACTGCGTGAAGAGTGACTTCCATTTCCCCTTTTTAGTAAAAAGTACAAATTCATTCCTAAAGAATTACACTGAAAAGAGTGTAGAAATATATGTAAATCCTCAAAACTCAATTTCTTTCTGAAAGGACTAAATTGTAGTTCTACAAAGTATAAGAAAGTTTGTTTTGATTCAACGTAGTCATTTTCTTTTTTTAATTATTGACAACTTCCATATTTATAAACAATATCCCATGGTAATTCCCTCCCTCTCCCCACTTTCCCCTTTGAAACTCCACTCTCTGTCATATCCCCTCCCCATCTCAGTCAGTCTCTTTTATTTTGATGTCATGATCTTTTCTTCCTATTATGATGGTCTTGTGTAGGTAGTGTCAGGTACTGTGAGGCCACAGATATCGAGACCATTTTGTGTCTGCAGAGCATGTTGTAAGCAGTCCTACCCTTCCTTTGGCTCTTACATTCTTTCCAACACACACACACACACACACACACACACACACACACACAAATCCAACTGAGTAATTTTCTTTTGTTTTTTGTTTTTTTCTAGGTGGGTGTCTCACCCTAGGCCAGACTGACCTGAAACTCACTCTGTAGTTTCAGGCTGGCCTTAAACTCAAAGTGATCCTCCTACTTCTGCCTCCCAAGTGCTGGGTGAGCGCCACCAAGCCCAGCTCAATTTAGTAAATATTTTCACTTTGGAAATCTACCATTGTTTTTAAAGGTTGCCTTTATAAAATCATACATATTTACCTTTATTCATCTTATTACTCACTGTTTACATTTGTTTCAATTTTCCTTATCTTATGTCTTTGCTGGATCATTATAGTTACTTTCATTATTTGAATAAAACCATGTAGAATATATAATCTATATTAAACTACCACACTTAACTTGTGTTGTGGGCATGGGGCAATTGTGAATGAAATCATTGTGTTGTTGGATTGTGCTGCACATTGGAACCCTCTCCAAATGCTTCTCAATCCGTCTTCTAGATGCTTCTATAATTTAGTGTTTTCATGAGCCTGAATTTCTACTTTTAGTGGAAAAACCATGTCACATGCAACTTCAAAGAGAACAAACAACAAAAAATTTATCTGAAAAATCAATTTGGATGATTATTGGATAAATGAAGTCAATTCCATGTTGAAATAAGCCAAGATGTTTCCCTTAGTGGCAGATCCTGTTTTGCTGATATAAATTCTTGTCCTGACCGTGAGCCTCAGCAGACAATTTGAGGCAAGAATAATTAATTAAAAGATACATTTCAGGAAGCAGACGACATTGACAGAGTATGAAATAAGCAAAGCAGAATTCCTAATCTAAACAGAAAAAACCCTCAGTGCTTTCAAGTGGAGTAGGTGTTTTCTTCTGATGAACAAAAATGCAGCAGGCAATTCAGCCCGTTAGAGGTCTGCTTTTCATCAGCTTTGATCTGAAAATTGAGACAAGTGTTGGAGCACTGTCACTGATAAGCGGGAAAGTGAGGGCTAGAAGCACTCTTGAACACAGTGCGGTTACTCACACCCTGAGCGATTAAACACTCACTGCATTTTTTAAGGCGAATTCCACAAGTCACACAGTTTCAGAAATCATTACCAAGAAAAAGAACACCGCACCCAGTACTTTGAGAAGAGCAAAAGCTGTCATGACCACAGACTACTAAGGCATAAGCCATACACGTATTCCCAGTTTCATCTCTCGTTTTTATTTGTTTCTAGACACTGTTTTCTCTGCTGCTGACAGTGTTTACAGCCTCTGACTGTCACGTAATGAAATAGAAGCAAAAAGCCTTTGTCAGGGTGGTAGTGCTTTAGAAGACAGCCGCAGAGCTGCATGTTGGGCTGGCTTTGCTTTGTTTCATGTTTTTTTCTCTCTCCTGGGGAATGCGATTGCTTTGCATTAAGGATTCTAAGAAATTGGAGGTAAGCAGATCATTGGTAATTGAAAGATCAAATTAAGGAGACCGGTTGCATGGATGGTATGCAACCCACCAAGAGTTAAACTGTTGTAGACCCTCTCCCTTAGAAAAGAAAGACCATCACATATGCCAACTCATCACTTCTCTAGTGGACAGGCTGGGATGATGGAAATGATTAGTGGTCCTCTCAGTTTTAAGAGGCAGTTCACTACCTAAAAAGCAAACTTTTCATACAACCACCGTGCTTTAATTCCCCCTTTTCATGAGCAGGGTGTATGCAGTCCCTTTAGAGCTACACCTTCTATATATCTATGCAAGAAGACTGCACATATGACAAGTGCAGTTAATGAAGTCATTTAATCATTATTCAGCACCCACTATGTGGCAGATATTGAAGGCACTGGAGGCACAGAGAAGAATAAGACATAATAATTACCCGAGGCCTCAAGCAACCATGGTCTAGTGGGGAAGACAGATCTGCAAACACTAATTACAATATAATGACATAATGGGGTAAAAGCTATAATAGACAGTACACAGGGAGTAGTAAGAGCGCAGAGGGAGGCTGAAATCATGCTGCTAGGTTTCCACAAAAAGGGAGCCTGGGACCATGTAACAAAGGAAGTGATATATTTATCATCCTAGTCTGAGTTCTTCAGGGAGACAGGCACAGAGAGGCATTCTGGAAAGAGGAAGCAACGAAGGCCAAGGCTGGTGGAATGTTTACAAAGGCATAGAAATAACTGCTTTGGAGGGTAACCATACCATGTGACACCATCCAACAAAGGAAACCTCGGAGAAAAAACACTTGTGCACCTAGGAAAGCAGAGAGAGGGATGCTAGGATTGGTTTGAATGAGCAAAGAGGTATATGTGGCTCCAAGGCAACCAGCAGGCCATGGTGGGGAGAGAATGAGGAGACATAAGGGAACATGAGGCCAGAACAATACCCTTTCTTATGTTTTAAATTATTTTTATTCATTTATTTGCAAACAGAGGGAGAAATAGAGGAAAGATAGATAGAAAGAATGAGAATGGGCATGCCAAGGCCTCCAGCCACTCCAAACAAACTCCAGATGAATACACCACTTTGTGCATCTGGCTTTGCAGGCAAGTGCCTTAACCACTGGGCAATCTCTCCAGCCCCCTTCTTTATTTTTATTTTAACTTTTTTTTTTTTTTTTTTTTTTTTTTTTTTTTTGGTTTTTCGAGGTAGAGTTTCACTCTAGTCCAGGCTGACCTGGAATTCACTCTGTAGTCTCAGGGTGGCCTCTACCTCACGGCAATCCTCCTCCCTCTGCCTCCTAAGCACTGGGATAAAAGGTGTGCGCCATCACGCCTGGCTTTATTTTAACTTTCTGAGGTAAGTTTTTGCTTTAGCTCAGGCTGACCTGGAATTCACTATGAAGTCTCAAGGTGGCATAGAACTCACAAAGATCCTCCTACCTCTGCCTCCTGAGTGCTGGGATTAAAGGGGTGTACCACCATGCCTGGCTTTTTAAACTTCTTATTGACAATTTCCATAAATACAGACAATATACCATGATCATAATCCCCTCCCAAATCCCCACTCAACTTAATCCCTTCTTCTATCTAGTCTCTGTCCTTTTTTTAAATTTTTATTTATTTATTTGAGAGTGACAAACAGAGAGAGAAAGAGGCAGAGAGAGAGAGAATAGGCACACCAGGGCTTCCAGCCACTGCAAACAAACTCCAGACATGTGTGCCCCCTTGTGCATCTGGCTAACGTGGGTTCTGGGGAATCAAGCCTCGAACCAGGGTCCTTAGGCTTCACAAGTAAGCCCTTAATGGCTAAGCCATCTCTCCAACCCTAGTTTCTGTCCTATTTTGATGTCATTTTTTTCTCACCTTTATACTGGTTCTTGAGTAGGTAGCATTAGCCACAGAAAGGTCATAAATACCATGGCCACTTCATGTCTGGAACACAATATTGCAAGCAGTCCTCCCCTTCTTTTAGCTCTTTGCATTATTTCTACCACATTTTCTGCAATGATTTCTGAGCCTTGGAGAGTATGGTAGAGATATCTCAGTTAGTGCTAAGCACTTCTCAGCATTTTGGTGAGTTTCGAGTCACCCCAGTGGTCATCAGCATCTGAAAAGAGAAGCTTCTCTAACCAAAACTGAGAGTAGCATTAATATATGGGCATAAGCATAAATATTTAGAGAGCACGTTAGTGGGCATAGTATATTCATTTAGCCAGATAATAGTAGTTGTTTCCCCCATAGGGCTTATGACTTCCCCTGCCATAAACTTTTCATTAGGTTTTCAGTACCAGGCAGGAATTCCTTCTGCTGGAGCAGGTCTCAAGACCAATCATAGAGCAATTGCTTTTCCCATAACAGACATGCCACCATTGCACCAGTTGGTATGTTTGGCGCAGCTGAATGCCCTTCTCTATATGTGCTGTCTCTCCATCCATTAGGCTGAGTTATGTTTTCTCACTTTCGTGCCTGTTTCCCTGACTATCTAGTTTCTAAAGTCTCAAGGAACCCTTAAGTGACCGGACCAAAGGATACAACTGGCTTTGCTGTGTCCTAGGGACAGTGTTATGTAAACTCCAAGAGAGAGACATGGGTCACAGCTCCCCTTGGAAGAATGCAATAGAAAGGACACATACACTGCCTGTGTAGAATTTGGGACTTGTGGAAGCTGGTTCTGTAGAGATCTCAGCCCAGCCAGCAGTAGAATGGGAAATCAAAGCAGAAGCTTGCTACCTGAAAAACCAGGGACATTCTGTCAGATCTATGCCTGGGAAGAGAGGCGGGGGCCACCGTGTGGTGGCTTGAATTAGGTGTCCACCATAAACTCGTGTGTTCTGGATGCTGAGTTCCCATCTGGTAGCAATTTGGAAATTAGAGCCTTGATGAGGAGGTGTGTTGTTAGGGGCAAGGTGGTGGGTGTTGCAGCCAACTCCTCTTTGCCAGTGTTTGGCATGCTTCCTGCTACTATTGTCCACCTAATGTTGGCCAAGAGATGGTGCCCAGCCTCTGTTCATGCCACGTATTCCCCTGTCGTTGTGGTGTTTCCCCTTGAGTCTGTAAGCCAAAATAAACCCTTTCCCTCCATAAGCTGCTTTTGGCCAGGTGCTTTGTATCAGCAATGTGAAGGTAACTGCAACACACTCTAAAGGATTTAAGGACACCACCATTAGAACCCATGCAAGTGCTCCCAGGGAAGCCTTCACTTACCGCCGTCCTAGGTCGTTTCTTTGTTATATTCTTCATGCGAATCCTTGCACGAATGTTTCATATGTCACAGTACTTAGCTCAGAGTAGATGAGCTGTTTTAATTTTTATGGCTATGTTCTTGATATCTTCTCTTCTTTTAAATTATAAATCCTATGAAAGAAAATGTTGTCTTTTTTTCTCTTCTTTTATTCCTTAATAAATATTTCATGAATGAATGCAAAATTGCCACTCAGTTTGAGGAGACTGGTTCATAATTATATTTGTGGTCATAATAGGAAAATTGCATGTAGGTGTTTAAACTCTGAGATATTTGACCTACAAGCATGTTCTAGATGATTTACACTTAGGAGATTTTTTTTAAATGTCAGCTTGCTGTGAACAAAGTCCCAAAGGAAGGCTAGAGAGGTGGCTTAGCCATTAAGGTGCTTTCCTGCAAAGCCTAAGGACTCAGGTTCAATTCCCCAGAACCCACATAAGCCAGATGCACATGGTAGTACATGAATCTGCAGTTTGTTTGCAATAGCTGGAGGCCCTGGAGTGCCCATTCTCTCTATTCTCTCTCCGAGATGCCCCTGGAAATGTTGCTGAAGGCAGCCAGCTTCACTCAGACTTTTCCTTCGCTTTACCCTCTGCCACATTAACTTAAGCTTTCTATTCCTTGAACATGATGTGTTCTTATTTGTCTTCAGATTTTTATGTGGGCTTTCTTCTGCCCCAACTGGAAATTATCATTGGGTTGTGTTGCAGTCCGGTTCGCATTGCTGGTAGAAATCACCCAACCAAGAGCAGCTTCTGGGAAAAAGAGATTTATTTTGGCTTACAGGCTTGAGGGGAAGGTCCATGATGGCAGGGGAAAACGATGGCATGAGCAGAAGGTGGACATCACCCCCTGGCCAACATAAGATGGACCACAGCAACAGGAGGTTGTGCAAAACACTGGCACGGGGAAACTGGCTATACAGCCCATAAGCCCGCCCCCAACAATACACTCCCTCCAGGAGGCATTAATTCCCAAATATCCATCAGCTGGGGACCTAGTATTCAGAACACCTAAGTTTATGGGGGACACCTGAATCAAACCACCACAGGTTGTATACATAAAGGTTTTTGTTTTTTTTTAATTAGTTAAGGACATACTCAGTATGTAAATAGCACATGTTGGTACCATCCTTTCCCTCATTTCTGTCCCCCCCTTACTCCAAAGGGACCCTCCTCATTAAGGATACAGGTTATTCCCATGGGGAATATGGGTTGTACATTTGGGGGCAGCAGTCACTTATGGAGAAGAGGCAATGTCTCTATGCAAAGTGTCCCAACTTGTGGCTCTAACAATCTTTCCCACCCCTCTTCCACGAAATTCCCTGAGCTATGTTGGGTGTGTTTTAAGTTGACTTCAGTGATGGGCTCTTAGGAGCATCTAGATCTCTGGTTTGGTAGGGGTTGAGTGTTCTCAATGTCTATCTCCTTCACCCTTGTGCTGGTATCAGGTTCACCAGGAAAGCAGAGCTCTTGCTCATTTCCCCAGTTCCTCTATGGTTTCAGCTGGGGTGCTGGTGAAGTGCCATGGGTCGGTTCTCTCCTCAGGTCTGCTTCTGTCTGGTATTACCAGGGGAAGCTGAAGAGTGGTTAGGAAAATGCCATCTTGACCAGAAGTCAAATCTTTTCATCTATACATAAAGTTTTACTGGCACAATGCTATGGACTGAATGTGTCTCCTCTCCCCAGATTGATGTGTTGAAGCCATTGGCCCCGTTGTAACTATTTTTGGAGCAAGGAAGTCACTAAGGTTAAATGAGACGGTGAAGATGAACCCTGAAGATGAATGTGCTTATAGGATAGGACCTCATAGAGCTCCCTCACTCCTTCTTCATGTGAGGACACAATTTTGGTCTACAATCCTCACCAGAAATCAACTATGCTCACACCTTGATTTTAAACAGCTATCTTCCAAAAATATGAGAAAATAAATTCTTGGTGCTGCAGCCTCCCAGCCAATGCTACCTTGTAAAGCCCTTGCATACTACAAGACAGAGCTATGTCCCTTCATTAACGTATTATAAAGAGTTGTTTTCTGCCTCTGCAGCAGAGATGAGCTGTAGAGACAGAGCACATAGATCACAAAAGCTAAAAATCTCAAAATCTATTCTAGACATTTCTTACAATTTTAAGGAAGTTTGATGGACATATGATCAAGTTAAATGCTATAACAGTGATCCAATGGGCCAAATTCAGAACCAGGCACATGATCTACTTCAGTTTCTATAACAAATCAAAGGGCATTTATTACCGGGAGGGTGGGTGGAGAGAATGAAGTGTTGTGTATCCAAGAAATTTAACAAACATGAGTCTTTGTAAAGAGCCCAAGAAATAAATAAGTTGGTCAAACTTGCCAAATATAAATGGAATAGGAAAAGTAAAACCTGAATAAATCTAAAGGTAGATACTTTTGGATGGTGTGAGCACAACAAAATATATTGGTTGATAGTATAAATTTGTGACCTCTCCTGTCAATAATGATAATCATTTAATACAGTTTGCTATCATTATTGATTTGTTTCTTATATTTTTTCAAATAAAATATGTGTGATTTTATCGCAGTGGTAATTCTACTCTTAGTAATATACCTATTCTGGTGGTTTGATTCAGGTGTCCCCCATAAACTTAGGTGTTCCGAATGCTAGGTTCCCAGCTGATGGATATTTGGGAATTAATGCCTCCTGGAGGGAGTGTATTGTTGGGGGTGGGCTTATGAGCTTTATAGCCAGTTTCCCCATGCCAGTGTTTGGCACACCCTCCTGTTGCTGTGGTCCACCTTATGCTGGCCAGGGGGTGATGTCCACCCTCTGCTCATGCCATCGTTTTCCCCTGCCATCGTGGAGCTTGCCCTCAAGCCTGTAAGCCAAAATAAATCTCTTTTTCCCAGAAGCTGTTCTCAGTTGGGTGATTTCTACCAGCAATGCGAACTGGACTGCAACACCTATGTACCACCTATTCTAGTTATTATACCCAAATCCACTGAAAAGTTACACTCTAGGACCTCTTTGTACATGAAATAACAATGTCTTTCTCCAGTGAACATTAGCATAAGTATTTCTAAGATTAATTATATGTCATGATTGCCTCCTCATATATTTCAAACATTGTTAACTCCATGTATGCTGTTTCTGTTCTTTCTTGTGTTAAAAACACCTTGTTTAATAACATCTGCAAAACTTAATAAATTCTTTTTTGTTCTCTCTCAGAACCAGCAAGACCATTTAAAGAAAACACTCAACTTGTTTTTTATTTAATTTTTTATATCTTTTGGAATGCAGGCATATAATTAGGTTTCATGGGACATATTTTGTACTTTTTTTGTTTGACTTCTCTTTCTTGTGACCCTCCCTCATTGTAACCTTTTTCCTGCAGTCTCTCTTCCACTTTCATGTCACATATGACCTTGTGTCCTGCCGTCACTCTCCATGCTTCTTCCTGTCTCATGGTCTCCTACCTAGCTTCGTAACTACCTTTCCTCATCTTCTGATACTTATGTGCACATAAACATTCAAAGGTAAGGCCTGCATATAACGGAAACTATATGCAATTTTATCTTTCAGGAGATGTATTACATCACTTAATACAATCTTTTTCAGCTTCGTCCATTTTCCTACAAGTTTCATGCTCTTATTTTTCTATGTAGCTGAATAAAATTTCATTGTGTACATGAGCCACATTTCCATCACCGAATCATCAGTCGAGGACATCTAAGCTGGCTTGATTTCCTAGCTATGGAAAAATAGAGCAACAGTGAACATGGACGTGTCTGTGTTACCATAGGGCCCAGGTACACCAGTCTGGAGCATATAACCAAAGAAAGCATTCACTTATAACCAGAAGTTCAATTTTTCACCTGGTCTTTTATCTTAGTGAAGTTGTTTAATGTCTTTGTACTTCATTTTCTATACTGCTACATTCTCTCTACTTAATTGTTATCTTGAGTGTATCTTTGCCTATTATGAGTGTCAGAATTTTAGAATACCCAAGTTGATATATCTCTTGTTTATTTTTGCATTTTGTAATCATTAAGTAAATATTGCATGAAAAAATCACAAGCTCTTGTGTGTATCTGGTTGTGGGTTTTGTTTGTTTTGGTTCTGTTGTGTTGTTTAGGTATATAGTGACCAAAACTACATTTATAAAGTGCAAAAAGTAGAACTATGATGAAATACATGAAATGAATAAGTAACATGGATATGTAAGTTAAATTAAACTGAAATTCCATCTGATGACAGGCAGAACATATAGAAAATTATAAATCAATCATATATCTATGAAATTTCACCTTACTCCAGTAAGGATGAAAGCCATTTAAAAAATCAAACAGCAACAATCGTTGGCAAAGCTGTGGAAAAGGGAAACCCTTATTCATTGTTGGTGGGAATGTAAACTTGTGCAACCATTATAGAAATCAATGTGGGGATTCCTGAAAAGGATGAATATAGAACTGCCAATAGACCCAGTTGTTCCCTTACTGGGCATTTATCCTAAATGCCCCCATGCTTCACAACAGAGCTATCTCCTCAACCATGTTTATAGCTGTTCACTTCATAGTAGCTAAGAACTGGAAACAACCCAGGTGTCCATCACTGGATGAATGGATAACGAAGTTATAGCACATTTGTACAATAGAATTCTACTGAGCAGTAAGAAAAAAACACAATGAAATTTGTAGCAAAATGGACAGACTTGGAACAGATCATACTTAGTGAACACACACAATCACAGAAGGACAATCCCTGCATGGTCTCACACATCTGTGTTTTCTAATGTGGATCAGCTTGAGTTGTTGACATACCTGACAGGCAACTTGAGGTTCAGACAATAGAGATGGAAGGGTTTGGAAGGAGAGGGGAGGGGGATAGAAAAAACACAAACTAAACCCAAAATGAACTTGTATCACAGAAACCTTTATCCTTGAAGACAGACTAAAAGTTTGAACCCTCAACAGGATCATGGAGGAAGCATCTGAAAAGAAGGGCCCTGGAGAGGGTAGGATGAAGCTTGATGTTAAAAAACTGGTGGGCAGGGGGAGAGATGGCTTAGTGGTTAAGCACTTGCCTGTGAAGCCTAAGGGCCTCGGTTTGAGACTCTATTCCCCAGTACCCACGTAAGCCAGATGCAAAAGGTGGTGCATGCATCTGGAATTTGTTTGCAGTGGCTGGAGGCCCTGATGCACCCATTCTGTCCCCCACCCTCTCTCTCTTGGTTTGCCTCTTTCTTTCTCTGTCTGTCACTCTCAAATAAATAAAAATAAACAAAAAAAATTTTTTTGGCTCTGGCCAGTAACCCTCAGTACCAGAAAGCGGTTGCTACCCACAATGAGCTTTTGATCAGAGAGACCTACAAGGTCCCCAAAACATGACAGGCTTCTGTCAAAGCACTTGATTACCCACCTGAGGTAAAAGGTAAGACCCTATTGCTGAAGACACCATATGCTGCCAGCCCAGAATACAGAGAGACCTGTCTGGAATCTAGAAGACAGCCAGACCCCAGTGCTGGAAAGTGCTATATGAGCTACTGACAGAAAGCAGCCAACAATGGTTCAAACAATCAGAGATCTAAGCTACTCAGAAACAAACACCCTGGCAAGATTCACACACCAGTACAATAGTGGCACACAGCTTTAATGGGTAACCAATAGCTTTCTGGCTGACTAAGAGGACCACTCAGCTGAAAGGAACTCATGTCTGGAATTGGGAACCAGATCAGAATCCTATGGAGACAAAGTTTATGCTCTCCAATATCAAGCTCCCACTAGTCTTTGGCTAAAAGAGGGGTTACATACATTGAATTCTCCCAAAATTAATAATGATTATTCCATTTAACCTATGCTGATTTCAGTCTCTGTTGGAGAATCTTTTTTTCTTTTTCAGAGATGGAGATAAGCTACCCCTCACTTCAACCAAGCCCCAGCTGAAACCACAGAGGAATTGGGAAGATGGGCAAGAATGAAGCTTCCATGGTGAGTCTGACAATCATTGCCAGGCTGAAGGAGACAGATGCTAAGGATACTCAACACCTACCAAAGCAGAGATCCAGAGGCTCCTAAGAGCTCATCACTGAAGTAGATTTAAAATCACCCACCATGACTCAAAGAGTTTTGCAGAAGAGAGGGCAGCAAGATTGTAAAAGCCACCGGTGGGGACATCATATCATACCGAGAAGCATTGCCCTTCCCCATCAACTGCTGCTCTCACAAAACATAACCCACAGCCCACATGATAATACCTGCAACCCCACTAAGAAGGGTCCCCAGCAGAATGGGGTCAAGGATGAGAGAAAGAATGGTGCCAACATATGAGTTATCCATGTCTGTAATAATAAAAATAAATAATAATAATAATAAAAGTTCACCACAAATATACAAAATGGTTCATAGTATGTTAAAATATGTCCAAATTGACTTGTAATCAGCACAACTACAGGGATTTTAATTAGAGCAATAATGAGATGTATGTGTTCTCACCTATCTGATTGATGATATTGGAAAGTATGAAAACATATGCTGTTTGCCAGGCTGATAGAAATGAAAATTAGTGCAATCATTGTGGAGAGGGTTTGGCATCATCTAGCAATATTACACATGTATTTACCTTTTCACCCAACTGTTGTGTGATTTTTCCTGGGGAGACATGGACAAACATCTATATCCCAGAAAACAGACCAAAGAAATGATTTAATCTAAGCCTAGGTTGGTCATGCTATTCGATTACTGAGTTGCTTAGCAGAGAGAGGGTGGGTCACTCGCAGGCAGCTGCATCTCGAAGGCGGCCACCCCAGCATGAGTGACAGCTCATAGAAGCTGCAGCCCTGAAGGTCCCTACCCAACGAGCAAGCAGCATTGTCAGGCAGTCTCCTCAGAGACACTTTACTGCTTTTATAACCTGGGGGAAGGGCCTTGTGAATCTCATAACCCTCTGAGCTTCCTGAGCCTGTTAAGTTTCATGGGCTTCCTGTGTCTTATGAAGTCCCTTCTCCCTCTAGGAGAGAGGGTTTCAGTTGTAAGAAAGCACTACAACACTGCATAATTTCCTCTCCTGCAATTTATCCTGATAATCCATCTCTAACAACTTGGGGATAAACGTGCATGTAAGTATTGTTTCAGCATTATCTGCAGCTTAAGGATCTTTGAAAGTTTATGTATTTATTTATTTATTTGCTTTTTAGAGAGAAAGAGGAAAATAGAGGGAGAATGGGCACACCAGGGCCTCTAGCCACTGCAAACATACTCCAGATGCAGAGGCCACTTTATGCTTCTGGCTTTACTAGGGTACTAGGGACTCAAACCTGCGTCCTTAGGCTTTGCAGGCAAGTGCCTTACCCACCAAACAATCTCTCAAGCCCATGAAACAGTTTAGACATCCATGTATTAAATAGCAGTTTTAAAAGTGGTTGAACAAACCAGGAGTGGTGGCACTTGCCTTTAATCCCAGGCTTGGACAGGATGCCACAGTAGGAACACCATTGTGAGCTGAAGGCCAGCCTAAGATTACATAGTGAATTCCAGATTCGCCTGGGCTAGAGCGAGACCCTACCTCAAAATGAAAAAAAAAAACAAAAGCGGTTGAAATAATTGTAGATTTTCACACTTTATTATGGATAATAATATGAGAAAAATCCTCTGTAACTGTTAAGGATGAATTCTAGAATTTGTTTTTTGGGGTTTTTTTTGTTTTTGTTTTTTGGGGTTTTTTTGGGTTTTTTTTTGTTGTTGTTGTTTTTTGTTTTTTGTTTTTTTTTCAAGGTAGGGTCTTACTCTGGATCAGGCTGACCTGGAATTCACTATGTAATCTCAGGGTGGCCTCGAACTCACGGCAATCCTCCTACCTCTGCCTCCCGAGTGCTGGGATTAAAGGCGTGCGCCACCACGCCCGGCTTTTTTGGTTTTTTGAAGAAGGGTCTCACTCTAGCCCAGGCTGACCTGGAATTCACTATGTATTCTCAGGGTTGCCTTAAACTCATGGCAATCCTCCTACCTCCTACCGAGTGCTGGGATTAAAGGTGTGCGCCACCATGCCCAGCTAGAATATGGTTTTAAGTGACAAGAGCTAAGTGTAAGAGTGTCATATGATGGATGTATCATATAGTCTTAGAAAATATACACGTACCTTCTCATTTGTGCAAAATGAAACGCGGGCAGTCTAAGCCAGGACTGATGAGATTTCCTACCTTAAATCTACTAGCTGAAGTGAACAAGAGAATGTGAATAGGGGCAAAAGGTTGAAAGGTAAGTGAGACTTCTCTGAATTATCTTTGGAAGAATACTTTATGACTTATTAATCATGATAATGTTAGGCATAGTCAATAAATAGATAAAATAAATCAACAAGGTAGAGAAAACGCAAAATGGAATGCTCACTATAACACATTTGTAAAACAGTGTTTTGTATTTGTGTCATAAAGCTAAAGGCAAAAATAACAGTTATGCATCAATATTTTAGGTACTAAATTTGTTTATCACTGGGGTGTGTGGTAGCAGGTCAGTAACTAGTTCTTGTGTATTCCAGGGTTGCTCAAATAAATAAACATACTGTGAGTAATGAGAGTGCAATTTCTCACTATGGAGCAGGATAGAATGAACCCTGGGGTATCTCGAATTTAGAACCTAAGCTATGAGTACAAACTTCTGTTTTGAATATATTTAGAGATGGATAGACCTAGAAACAGTTGTAGGCAAGTGTGTGTGGAATGTATGCATGTGTGCACATGCACATGTTTCTTATCTGCTTGCTTTGCAAGAGCCTAGACACACTACCACCATGGCAATATGTCTCTCCTGTGATCAGATCTTTTCCTTTTCAAATCATTCTTCAATGAACTTGGTCAGGTCTTCTTGCCTGATTCTAGAGCTGGTGCAAGGAAAGTTCAAGAGTTAACCTGAAGCTTACTAATGCCAAAAACTAAAAACAGGGTCATAACATGATGAAACCTGTGAAAAAGGTACAAATCTGCTTGAGCCATCTCCCCATGGTGAGCATGGATGAAGTATCCAGTGAGATTCATAGGTTGTGACATGAAGAATTACATAGATAAGCCATCCTGATATATATAAACACTTTTATGTGGGTCTTTCTTCTCTGTAATATCTTCATCTGTAAAAATGAGCTAGTAATATCTTGCAATACTATGAGGATTAATTGAAAGAGAGGGCTTGAAACAACAGTTCAATGCACATGGAATCCTTCTACATTATAAAAATTTATCTCCCCGTCTCATTCTCTTTGGATATAATCATTTCCAAGGAAACCAAAAACAGCACAACTGGCAAGTGAAATAACTGGTAGAATTTTGATGCAGTTTTTGAAGCATAGTGTTATTTTTTTTTTAGCAACTTGCTTCAGAACAAAACCTGCTGCTTCTGTGATATATGTACCCTGAGAAGCGATAAGGAACTCGCATCATTTCCTTAAGCATTCTGCCTGGACCTCCTTTCCTCCAGGCGCACTGTGGAAGTGAGGCTCAGCCTGAAACAATGCTGTTTGCTGAATGCCCTGGGCATGCTGGTGGCCGGTAGGGGGCGCTGCAGGCTTGAAAGAGGCGATTGTCCCCCTCAGTGCACAGCCCACTGGGTACAGCAGTTATTATCCCAACAAGTATGTTACTGTGCTCTGAAAGAAGCTCCAGTTGATTCATAAGATAGATATGCTCAGAACTTTCCCATCTGAATATTTGAGTGTCTTTCGTTAAGGTTGTTCAGAAGTATTTGAAGACCCTGTTTTACCTGTTTCCTGTTTTTCCATTTCCTTCAGTTAGTGTCACCCTGGGAAAAAGGTACTGCTTCTATTTTTTTTTTTAACTAATCTCTCAGAATCCCATTTAATAATCTGACTTGATACTATCAACTCAGTTTTGGGTGCAAGCTAATCTTAATAAACAGATATAAATCAAATCTTTCCTCTTTTACAGAAAGAAATATTTGCTTTTTGCCTATTACACAAATACATGTGGCACAACACTTTTTAAAAGTTAGAAAAATATACATGATCTGTATGTAAGGGCCTTAAACTTGGCATACATACAGATCTTGAGTGATACACTATTTTTTCACTTTCTTGGCAAGTATTCACCAGACATTCCTGATAGTTCTCATATGATGTAGAGCTGTAAAGAGAAATAAGACGTGGAGCATAGGAGAGACAGCCTCAGCCGAGCCTACAGATGTGTAAATGCAAGTAGCAAGATGCCCTGACCAATGTGTTGTGATAACTGTGGTACACTTAGGCACAGAGTTCAAGTAATGCTGCTAAAATGACCAAGAAAGACTTCAAGAGCTAGGTCGGAAATACGAACTGGCAGTAACATGAAGAACAGGTAGACAGGAGAACTCACCACAACCAAGGAGACCAGCTAGCGAACAAGTTTGAAAGTCCAGGCTAGAGGAAATGACGTATAAGCTGTGAGAATAGTGAGCACCTAGCACTGCCAGATCCCTTTGGAGGAGCTGAATAAAGATCTACTGGCTATTAAACTAATAGAGACATCAAAGATTACAGTAATAGAGCTGGGCCTACAATCCCAGCACTAGGGAGGCTGAGGCAGGGTGATCAAGATTTCCAGGCCAGCCTTAGCTACAGTAAGACACTCAAAATGTCAACAGAATGTTAAACAAAATAGATATGATAAGACCAATCAATTATTTAACACATTTGTGTTGTACATTTACTGAATGCTAAGCACAATCCTAGGATCTTAAGCTAATAAAACAGACCCTGTTCTTTTTTGTGTGCAGTTTTTCAAGGTAGGGTCTCACTTTAGCCCAGACTGATCTGGAATTCACTATGTAGTTTCATGCTGGCCTCCAACTCAGGGAAATCCTCCTACCTCTGTCTCACAGACCCCATTCTTAAGAAATGTAAATTCTGGGCTAAAGAGATGGCTCAGCAGTTAAAGGTGCTTACTGGCAAAGCCTGATGGTTCAGGTTCAATTCCCCAATATCCATATAAAGCCAGATGCACAAGGTGGTATATGGATCTGGAATTCTTTTGCAATGGCAGGAGGCCCTGGCATACCCATACTCATTCTCTCTCTCTCTCTCTCTCTCTCTCTCTCTCTCTCTCTCTCTCTCATTTCTCTCTCAAATAAATAAAATTTTAAAAAATTAAAAAGAGTTTGAAAAACAAATGTACATTCTAATAGTGCTTTGATTCATCTTCATTGTCAACTTCATTGGCTTCAAAATCACCTAGAAGATTATGGAAGCACCCCTCTGGGTATGTCCATGAAGGTACTTCCACAGATAGATTATGAAGGCTCTAACTTAGTGAAAGGATGGATCCCTTGGTGGATTTCTAATATTCTGATTTTAGTGCGGTGATGGTCAGTGAAGCTCTCTCAGAAATCCATCTGCAGAGAAGTAGGTGAAGGAAGATGAGGAAACCATGTGAGTGTCTGGAGGAAGAAAATTCCAGGTAGCAGTAGAAGGCTAGAGTTTTTGGCATCGAGAAGTGAGGGGAGAAAGGGACAAGGACAGAACATGAGTGTCACGGATGATCTTTGTTAGTTTGTGCAGGTCCTGTGTGTGATGTTAAATGAAGCTCTGAGGCCTTGGGTGGCCGTTCCATGGTAGTGAAGGTCATGTCCTCAGAGTCCTCAGCGCACTGAGCACAGGGAAGACTCAGGAGTGACGCTAAGCTTCTTTGTTGGAGACTTAGTGCCTTTCAACCAGACAGGTCAGCGGAGGAATGAATGCTTTCCACTGGGTATGTAGAGTTTGAGAAATCTGTGGAATAGCCAAGAGATGTTCAGTAGGTTTTGTTTTAAAGATTTTATTTTTTACTTTATTTATTTGAGAGAGAAAAAGAATGGACATGCCAGGACTTCCATCCATTACAAACGAACTCCAGACTCATGTACTACCTTGTGTATCTGGCTTATATGAGTACTGGGAAATCGAACCTGGGTCCCTAGGCTTCACAGGCAAACACCTTAACCACTAGGCCATCTCCCCAGACTCAATAGATCTTCTATACAGGAATCTGATGCTCCAGAAAGACTTGAAATCTAGAAGTGGAAGCCAGGTGTTTATTTGTGACAATTATGAAAAGTGATGTGTACATGGGAGGATGAGGGGGAGAAGAGAACTATTTTCAGCACCTGAAAATTACTGGCACTTTAAGTAAGGGCCAAAATAAGTAAGTCTGCAAACAGGACCAAGTAGTGATGCTTGAAGATAAAAGGAGGAATAATAGAAATTCCCTATCATGAAAGCCAAATGAGAATGAGGGAAACTGTGATAGATTCAGTAGTGAATCAAAATACATCATAGCAGAAACCCAGAAGCTAATTAGCACTAAATCAGACTGCTAACAAACCCACCAAGGCTCAGGGAACATTGCAGAAGAGGGGGCAAGAAGATTGGAAGAGCCACAGCAGGGAAGAAATTTCCAAATAGCCCCCTACACACACACACACACACACACACACACACACACACACACACACACACACACACAGTGATTGACTGAGGGGCCTTAATTAACCCACACTGAATACCAATAACCTCATCAAAAAGAATACTTAGGGGCTGGAGAGATGGCTTAGCAGTTAAGCGCTTGCCTGTGAAGCCTAAGGACCCCGATTCGAGGCTCAGTTCCCCAGGTCCCACGTTAGCCAGATGCACAAGGGGGCGCACGCGTCTGGAGTTCGTTTGCAGAGGCTGGAAGCCCTGGTGCACCCATTCTCTCTCTCTCCCTCTAGCTGTCTTTCTCTCTGTGTCTGTCACTCTCAAATAAAAAAAAAAAAAAAAAGAATACTCATGGAGGAGTAGTCGAAAGAGAGTTGGAGAAGGGTAATGTGAGAGTAGTGAGGGAGAGAATTAAAGGACAATCACGCATGATCTCAGAGGCAGAACATACAGAGAACAGAAATTTACATATAAAACACTTGACATGAAGTAGATGAGGGACATCAGGGTGAGAATGGGAAGTACTGTAGAACAGGAAAAATATAGGTAATGGATGAGCAACGCGAAAAACCTACAATGTTATATGAATAAAATGTCATAGGACATTCACCATTTTGTATAATAACTAATAAAAGATGTAAAATACATACATTAAAAAAAGAACACTCAGGGAAAGTAGATCCAGGGGAAAGGGCATATAAGACTATATACCCTACCTCAAAAAAACAAAAAAAAAAAAAAGAAAAGAAAGACTATATTTGTTTTTGTGTTTTTGTTTTTGTTTTTTTTTTTGTTTTTTGAGGTAGGGTTTCACTGTAGCTCAGGCTGACCTGGATTTCACTCTGTGTCTCAGGGTGGCCTCAAACCCATGCCGATCCTCCAACCTCTGCCTCCCGAGTGCTGGGATTAAAGGCGTGCAGCACCACGCCCAGTTTAAGACTATAATCTTCGTAAAATAAATAAATAAAAACAAAAACTAATTTAATTTTTTTTTAAAAAAATACAAAAAGAAGATAAAATAATCAACATTATCCCATGAGGAAATGCCAAATGGAAGCTGAAAATCTAATGGTATTTACAGATGAATCCCTCTATTTTTTTCCTTCAAGGTAGGGTCTCATTCTAGCCCAGGGTGACCTGGAATTCACTATGTAATCTCAGGGTGGCCTCGAACTCATGGCAATCCTCCTACCTCTGCTTCCCAAGAGCTGGGATTAAAGACATGTGCCACCACACCCAGCTATGAATTGCTTTTTAAAAATATATTTTATTTATTCAGTTGAAAGAGAGTGAATGAGAAAGAGGCAGATAGAGACAGAAGCAGAGGCACAGAGAGAGAGGGAGAATGAGCAGGCATGCCAGGACCTCTAGCCACTGCAAATGAACTCCAGACACATGTTCTACTTTGTGTATCTGGTTTTATATGGGTAATGGGGAATCTAACTCCAGTCCTTAGGCTTTTCAGGGAAGAGCCTTAATCACTGAACCATCTCTCCAGCCCCATGAATTACTTTTTGAGGAACTTTGGTGTGGAAGGAAGAACGGAGGAAAGAGTTGAAGCAAAATCAAGGCACTTGTCCCACTTTTTGCACCTGACTTATGTGGGAATTGAACCTGGGCAGTCAGGCTTTGCAGGCAAGCACCCAGATTTTTAAAACTTTTAATGTGTGGCTTTTTTACATTAATTTTGATTTTCAAACAGTGTTGCATTAAGCGTTTTGATTCAGTATGTAATTTCTTTGCTGTTTGTGAGGCAGGGTTGCACCTCTAGCCCCAGCATGACCTGGGACTCATTCTGTGGCCCAGCTTGGACTTGAACTCTTGCTGATTCTACCTCAGCCTCCCAAGTGCTGTGATTAAAGGCATGTGCCACCACACCTGACTTTGTTATGTAATTTTTCAAGAACTGAAATTTTGACTCAGGGTCACACATCTCACCAACCAATGACAATGCTATTAGGATTAGTCATTCAGGAAAGAGATTAATTGTGAGACAATAGCTGAGAACATGGAATGTAAGACAAAAGGTAGACATGGGTTACTGTGACACTCAGTCCAGATTCAAGAAAAGCAGAACTGACTTCCCTAGTAAAGAAAACTAAACAGAAAGATGCCACACAAGGGACTTACCCTGCATGGTTAGGCCAGATGTTGATTGAATGTTCACTAAATTATTCTCCTATGACAAATCGCTTATCCTTTAGTAGCGTTTTCTTTCTATGGGGAAAAACCACCACCCAGCAAATATATACCCGACTCTTGCTACTGAGCCCACATTATCATCAAATTATGAACCTACGCAGTACATTTCTTTATTTAGTATATTTCTTTTCTTTCTCACAGCACAATTTATGTCCTCCTTGTGATAGCTTTTTCTCTATCTCTGTCTGATATATTCATGTAGTAGATTTATGAGTTTCATATCTTTACTACTTTTCTAACAGCATAAAGTGCTACCCACATAGTTGATTGGCATAGTTTTTATTTCTTTTTGAAACCTAATTTAAAATCTTTATTGCTGCTGATTTACAATTTTCACTGGCAATAAAGAGAACGAGGGAATTTACTTGTGAGTATCAAAGCTCACAACATTATAAAAATTGTTAGTTGATGGCAAAATGTCTCACTAGCTAGTCACATAAGAATAATTATTTTATCATCTATTGGCAAAAGAATTGACATCTGATGGGCATGGTGGCACATGCCTTTAATCCTAGCACTTGGGAGGCAGAGGTAGGATGATCACTGTGAGTTGGAGGCCACCCTGTGACTACATAGTGAATTTTAAGTCACTAGAGTGAGACCCTACCTCAGAAGAAAATAAAATAAAATAAATAGACATCTATTCATATTCTCCTTGATAATGGTGTGATAGGAACTACTTAACAATGGAAAGCCCCTACCTACATTTTTGTGTTTGTGAATTTCTATGGTGCAAATGCTCATGAGTGATTTCAAATGATTGACCTAACATTATTGAATGTGAGGATGTGAGGTAGCTCATTGGCCTGTGTGGTCTGTATGGTACAGATAAAATGAATCTAAATAATAAATACAAACAGTTATAAAATGTAATGAAATAACTAAGATGTGATAAGTTCTGCACATTTGTTACTTTTATTTAATGCTAAATTCTAATTTTATACAGCATAATTATTTTTTAAGTAGAAACTGTATGTATACATCATGTGTTGGTACCATCATTTCCGTACTCCCTGCCCCTTTCCACTGAGGGCCCTCCTCCATGGGATTGTTGGCCTCTCACCAGGCAGTTGTGAGTTATGAGTTGTGAGAAAAGCAGGTAGCTATTGCAAAGGGGGTAGTGCCTCTGGAATTCCCTTCCACTCTGTGGCTCTTACAGTCTTTCTACCCCCTCTTCCACAAAATTCCCTGAGCCTTGGTGGGTATGTTTTAAGTCTACTTGAGTGATGTGCTCTGAGCAGCTTTTGGATTTATGCATTGGAATGTTTTGAGTATCCTCAGTGTCTGTCTCCATCACCCTAGCACAGACTGTTATGCTCACCATTGAAACAGCACTCTTGCTCATCTGTGGGTCATTCCTCTGTGGTTTCACCTGTGCCCTCGCTGTTGGGGCAGGGGTGGTTTATCTCCTGCCAGGGAGTCATCTATCATTTTTTGTTTTGTTGATAGATTTTGGTTGTCCTCTGTTCTTGCTGCCTGCTTTTAATTTCTTCTTTTTAATTTTTATTTATTTGAGAGAGAGGAAAAAAATAGAGAAAGAAGCAGATATATATAGAGAGAATGGATATACCAGGGCCTCTAGCCACTGCAAAAGACCTCCAGACACATGTACTACCATGTGCATCTGGCTTATGTGGGAACTAGGGAATCAAACCTGGGTCCTTAGGATTCTCAAGCAAGCACCTTAACCACTAAGCCATCTCTACAGCCCTATCACTACCTTCTGAAAAAGAAAAACAAACTTTCTAATGGAAAGTGAGACCAACTTATATTAAAGGCAATAAGCATTGTAAATTTAGAGAGCTTTTGATGGGGGTAACCTCCCTTTGGCCAAAGACTGGTGGGAGCTTCTCATTGAAGACCATAATCTTGGTCTCTGTAGGATTCTGACTTGGTTCTTAGATCCAGTTATGGGTTCCTTTCCACTGGAAGGATCTCTTAGCCAAGCAGAGAGCTATTGGTTACCCACCTAGGCTGGGTGCCACTATTGCACTGGTTGCTTTAGTATAACAGTGTCCCTTACTAGCATGCAATGTTGTTGGTCATTTCCCCTATCAGCTCATGCAGTGCTTTCCAGCACTTTATGGGCACACCATGATCTCTCCATGTTCTGTGTCAGCATCATGTGTTTCTTCAGCAATAATATCTTACGTTTTACCTGAGGCTTTGACAGAAGTCTGTCCTGTTTTGGGGACCTTGTATGTCTTTCTAACCAACAGCTCAATGTGGGTTATAATCAATTTCTGGTACTGGCAGTTTGTTATGATGAGTCAAATAAGCACACAGCTCTGATGATAGCTACAGCAGCATCTCTAAGCATTGGTGGCTGCCCACTTAGAAGCATGACAGAAAATCTAGGAGATTCTAGAAAAAAAGATTGTCAATGCAATGGCAAAAGATTATAATATATCTGTATGGCTATCATGCTCTCAGAACAACTCATAATGCTTTACACCTCTAGCTTTGTGCTCTGTAAGTAGGGACATGCCACTGAGGCTGTCCCACTCCACTTCTCTGCTGGTAACTGTGCAGAAGAGATTGATATGCTGTTTCTTATTTGCAAGGTTATCAAAACAAAGGAACCACTCCAAGATTGGAACACAAGGGCTCGCTGTAAGGATGGTTAGTCTTCTCCAACACAATGCAGTGAGAATTATTCTTTGCAAGCTAATATCTCTGGGGTCAAGTTCCTTTTTGCAAAATGAAAGCGTTGCTTGTGTTGAAAAAAAAAAAAAAGTTCTATTTCTTCCAGTCTTACATTGATATCAGGGCAACTTGGGAAAATGTCTCTGTGCTGTATCAGCTGCTTCAACATGGGCTTTGCATTGAACTCACCTCCAGTGTTTGCATCAGTTACTGAGGTTTAAAAGATCTAGACTTAGACGTATAAATTCTAATTTTTGAAACATTACCAACTGCTAGTGTGTGGTTCCTGCCCAGTTCATCTCATGTTGGAGATGTGGAAGAGATGGGAAATGGCAGTTCTCAACTATATCTACTTCTAGTAACAAAATCTTAACTCTTCAATGAAAGCATTTGATTAACATGGCAGCTGCACATTATTCTTTTCCATGTATTATATTACCTAACAGATACCCATCCTTTGAGCAAATGACATTTTTCGTATTTCTCTACTCTGATTATTAAATCTCCCAGTCAGTCTTTTGGTACTGGGCTTGCCAGTGATCTTTGCAATAGTAGCTACTTCCTGAACACTCTGCTGTCCTGAAAGATTTTGTTGAATACAATTCAAGTTTGAAAACCATTAGTTGAAAGAAAGAAAGAAAGAAAGAAAGAAAGAAAGAAAGAAAGAAAGAAAGAAAGAAAGAGAGAGAGGTAGGGGAGAGAAAAAAGAGGCTGTGCTTTGCTACATGACAAAAGTAAGAAAGAATTCATCAGAAGGCATAGGAACATCACTGTTGGAATTTACTATGATATGGACTAGTTAGTTTAAAGCCTTTAATATTAAATTGAAGATTATTGTCCTGATATCATTCTTACTCAAGGACTATTGATTTTTCTTAAACAAGCTATTTAAAAAATGTTGTGCTAAGGACAGAAACCATAGTCAATGACAAATGCACTACATACACTGTCCTCATGGGTGCTTATCAAAGCTGTTCACATGGTGCTGGGGTGGATTGTTTTGATGGGCAGAATCTGAGTCATGTTCCCTTATCTAGCTTCATTATTATGGATATGAACATAGCTCCCTAGACTCTGGCTACTTCCACAATAGGAGATTTTTTTTTAATGCAGCTTGATAAATTCTCCATTGAATGAGAGCTGGAGAATGTTTTATTCTATTATATACTAGCTTAGAGATATCTGACCTGAGTTTCTGCAGGAAGTTCTCTGTTTAGGGAACATATTTAGGTTACAATCCTTCAATATTATGTCCGTTCCTCTCTTTCATCTTCTCTATGTCAGGTTAATGAAGTTATTTTTTTTTTTAATTCTTCTTCACACTTAGTAATTGAGGAGAGCCTACAATGAAAAACAGAAACTAAAGAGAAGGAATTGAGGACTTTGCTAAATACTTGCAAAAGCATGTTAGAGAAGCATCAAGATCACTAATTAATTCAGATGAGTCTGAATGCTTAGAGAAAAAGAGGAAGAGTGATCTTAGGTCTGACGTTCATTGAGCCTTATCTTCTACTATAGATGGTCCCTAGTTTGTGTAATTGTTCTTTTTCATTTTTTTAATAATTTTATTTATTTATTTGAGAGAGAAAAAGAAGGATGGATAGAGTAGGGGAGCAAACAGGTGTACCAGATCCTGTAGCCACTGCAAATGAACTCTCGATGCATGTACCACCTTGTACACCTGGCTTTATGTGGATCCTGGGGAATTGAACCTGGGTCCTTTGGCTTTGCAGGGAAGCCCCTAAGCCTTTTTTCCACCACATTTTTTTCATAACTGAAAAATCCCAAAGGACTTAACAAGTAAGTCGAGAGAGAAAAAGATAACCCGTCATTGGGACCAGTAACATTAGACTCTCAATTTACTAGGGAGAGTATTTAATGCAGGCTGGAAATTATACTACGACTACTTCCCTTATGTTGTATAAAAGCTCGGGAGAACCAGAGACATAGCTCAGACAATAAGTAACTGAATTTGATCCCTAGAATCCACATTAAAATACCGGGCATGTGCTTGTAATAGCAGTGCAGGGCAAGTGGACACAGGTAGATCCCTGGAACTTGCTGGCCAGCCAGTCTAGCCTACTTGTTGAGCTCCAGGCCAGTGAGAGACCCTGTCTCAGAAAAGGTGGAGAACATTCCTGAGGACTGACACCCAAGATTGTCCGCTGGCCTTCACATGCATGCACATACTTAGTCATGTGCATCTGCACACACATGAACACCCACCCACACACAAAATCTGTGGAAGGAGACCTTTATTATCTCTACTTTGTAGATTAAGAAGGTGAGACTTAGAAGGGTTCATGATGTACCCAAGGCTGTTCAGCTAGAAAATGGAGGAAAAAGAAAAGAGACTCAGGGGGCTGGAGAGATGGCTTAGCGGTTAAGGCACATGCCTGCGAAGCCTAAGGACCCTGGTTCGATTCTCCAGGTCCCACATAAGCCAGATGCACATGGTGGCGCATGCGTCTGAAGTTCATTTGCAGTAGCTAGAGGCCCTGGCATGCCCATTCTCACTCACTCTGTCTCTAATGAATGAATAAGTAAATAAATTAAATCTTAAAAAAAAAAAAAAGAAGAAGAAGAAGAAAAGAGACTCAGGAGGCCAGATTCTGGTTTCTGAACATTTAACGGCGCACATGCAGAGCAGTGGAGTAAAGTGAAATCACGGGTGTGCAGGGGTGTGTCTGCAACAAGGACAGCAAGAGAAGCTGAAGGGCAACGCTCTTGTTTGTGGGGCTGCTGCTTTTCTGAGCCTACTTTCTTAACATCTATCCATGCACTAGATAACTTCTGTTTCCATATGTGTAATGTAAAATTTTCTACATCTGTAAAAGTTTAGTATGTGCTTGAGGTAATAATTTGTCAAAGTCAAATTTGCATAAGTCAAATGTTGAGTAACCAGATAGGCAAGCATCTGTAAGTTATAATTTTGCAACTTGAAGCTAACTAGAAAGGCAAGGGAGAAATATGAGTAGAGCAGACTTGATTTGGAACCTGAGAAAGAGCTATTGGGATTCAAGCAATGGGGGTGGGGAGGAAAACAGAAACTACAAGACAGAATAGTGATTGATGGAGAGAAGATAACTCTTAATTACAGGAATATCTGAGCTGGCCTCAAAAAGCCTGCTCCTGCTTCTTTGCCCTTCTCACCTCTAGTGCCTTCTTCTCTCTCCTCCTCGCTTCCCTTTTCCTTCTCTTCTACCTTCCTTCATCCTTTCCTTCCTCAGTAGTTTTGTTATTACATTCTTTCAGAATCTCAAGATCTTAAATGAGCTTGGGACATATAATTTAGTGGGGGTTACTTATAATCAAACTTTCAAAAGTAAGGAGTGTAGATCTGGAGAGATGGCTTAGTGGTTAAGGCATTTGCCTGTGAAGCCTAAGGACTCATGCCCAGCTCTCCAGGTCTCAAATAAGCCAGACACACAAAGGTGATGTAAGTGCAAGGTCTCACATCCACACCAGGTGGTGCATGCATCTGGAAGTCTATTACATTGGCTAGAGACCCTGGCAAGCCAATTCTCCATCTCTCTTTCTTGCATTAAAAAAAAAAAAAAAAAAAGCAAGTCTATTGGGCTTATCTCAAAAAAAAAAAAGTAAGGAGCCAGGCATGGTGGTGCACGCCTTGAATCCCAGCACTCCGGAGGCAGAGATAGAAGAATTACCATGAGTTCAAGGCCACCCTGAGACTACATAGAGAATTCCAGGTCAGCCTGAGCTAGAGTGAGACCCTACCTCAAAAAACCAAACAAACAAACAAAAAAAATAGGGTGTAAGAGAGCACTGGGATCACACACTGAGAGCACTGAGAGCACTGGGATCACAGAGAGCACTGAGAGCATTGAAAGTACTGAGAGTACTGGGACTGCTGAGAACACTGAGAGTACTGAGCATGCTAAAAGCCCTGAGAGTGCTAGAACACTGAGATCACTGAGAGCGCTGAGAGCACTGAGAGTACTGAGTCTGCTGAGAGCACTGAGAGTGGTGAGAGTACCAAGAGTACTGGGAGTGCTAAGAGCAGTGAGACTGCTGAGAGCACTGAGTATGGTGAGAACTCTGAGTATGGTGAGAACTCTGAGTATGGTGAGATCACTGAGTATGGTGAGATCACTGAGTATGGTGAGATCACTGAGTATGGTGAGATCACTGAGTATGGTGAGATCACTGAGAGTGGTAAGAGTGCTGAGAGTACTGAGTGCGGGGAGTGCTGAGAATACTTGGAGTACTGAGAGGACTGGCCTTGAACTCGCGGTGACTCTCCTGCCTCTTCCTTCCAGGGCTGAGAGTTGAGGTGTGCTCCTTATGTCTGGCATGAACAGCACTTAGACAATCTCACCAGCTCATAAGAAATTTGTTTAGTGTGCATAAAGAAACCAAGGTGGAGCTGAAGTGGAAACTTTCTTTCTGCTGGCTAATTTGCACAATGCCAGAATGTGCTATGCATGCTGCTGGAAGATAAAGGTCACCTATACCACTTACCGGTGATGAACCCTCATTCTGCAATGCTGACCCTCCAGGCAAGATGCTCTCTTTGGTCAATAGTGGCATGAAGATTATGGCATGTGTATGTGGTGTGTGGGGGTAGCCAACAGCTCTATGATTGGATTTGAGGCCCACTCCACAGAAGACACTTGCCTAGTACTGAAATTCAGGTCAAAAGCCCATGCCTGGGGAGGTGTTAGGACATAGAGGAGAACCTGCTATTCTGTATTCCTAAATGGATGTGTTGTAAACTGCCTTCTAATATTTATATTTATAGCCACAGAGCAGTTTTGCTCTCAGCCCATCAGGAAAGCTCTTTTTCTCCCAGTGGGAGGCAGCCATTGCAGAGAATTATAACTGGTAAAGGGCTGAAAATGACTGACTGATGAGTGTTCGGGCCTAAACAAGACATAACAGCATTCTTTTCAGGGCCTAGGAGACATTGCAAAAGATTGGAGGGAATGAAGGAAGAGCTGACAGAAGGGAAGGAAAACTAGAGCCCTGCCTGTGTGCACTTATGACCTCACATCACATGTGGTTATCGCCACAAGACCTGCACACAATGAGACTGGTCATCACTGTGTTATAGATGGGAAGACTGGGAAGCCACAACCCTCCTAATGAGCTAATGGCAGTTAAAGGTTGCGTAGGAGGGGGAGTTATTCTTTTCAAGGCACAGCCATTAGTAAAAGCTGACAGTGAGACTGAGGGGGTAAGGGAGGGGAATGACCAAAGCATATGACTATAAAAATGTTAAAAACAAATAAAAATCACACACATACATGCACACACACACACACACACACACACTTCCCTTAGTGTCCTCTACCTCAGCCCAACATGAGTATCCACAATAGTTGTGTTCTTGTGACTTTACATCCTCAGTGGGCACTTCTGTCCCATGATCAGTCCATCAGAATATTTTTCTTGAAAATAACTTTGCAGGAAAATTGACAGATCTGGAAAGGATTATACTTAGTGAAGTAACCCAGGCCTAAAAAGCCAAATGTCACATGTTCTCTCTCATATGTGGATCCTAGCTACAAATGATTGGCAGAGGCCAGTAAGCTAGAAGGGTATATAAAGGGAATAGAAGGGAGGGGGGTCTTAATAGGATGGTATTGTATATATGTAAGTATAAGAACAGATTAATGGAGGTGAAAAGGCCTAAGTGAGGTCAGGGGAAGAGATTGAGTAAAAGAGAGGTGGAGGGAGGGTTAATCAAAATCTAAGAAGATATAAATAAGTCATATGGAAATAAACTTTTTGGACAATGGAACGTCCAGGAGCCATAGATTGTTAGTAGAAAATTGTCAGTACCAGGGATGGGATACCTTCCAGTGAGATTTTAACCAGGGAGGCCCTTGTTTTCCCACCAGGAATAGATGGTAACACCCTACTGATGAAGACTCCATATGCCTGGGCTGCAAGGTCACTGAGAAATTCTGCAGGAGCTGAGCTGAAAACCTCCTCCATGTAGACCAGTTGACAGAAAGCTGGAAAGAGCTATGCTGCATGCAGTTCCACAGGAGAAAAATATCACCAGTGGAGACACTCAACAGTGGACACTGCAAGCTTTAAATTTGGCCATCTGGTCCAAATGAGCCAATTGGTGTAATAATGGTATGTCTGTTATGGGAGAAACCAACCACTCTCTAGAGTGAAGGCCCACTCCATGGGTGGAAATACATCCCTGGTACTGAAAACCTTCAACAGGGGTACTCATGAGACCTAGGAGTATAATGTCTGCTGCTGTCTGGCTAAATGTATATACTATGCTCACCAAACTGCCCAGTAAGTACTTCTCTTAATGTTTATACCCAGATATTAATGCTACTCTCACTTTTGATTAGAGAAGCTTCTCTTTTCAGATGACATTGACCTTGAGATGACTCAGAAGGCACCATGGTGCTGAGAAGAAGTGACAGAGGAGTGCTCAGTACTAAAATATCTCTATCACATCTTCCAAAGCTCATGGTCCATTGCAGAAGAGGTGATGGAAAAAATGTAGGAGCCAAAGGAAATGTCGGACTCCTTACAACCTGCTCCTCAAGACACAAAATGGCCTGGATATCCATGACCTCACAGTGCCTGACACTACCTACACAAAACCATCATAGTAGGAGGAAAAGATCATGACATCAAAATAAAAAAGAGACTGATTGAGAAGAGGAGGGGATATGATGGACAGTGGAGTTTCAAAAGGGCAAGTGGGGGGAGGAAGGGAATTACCATGGGTCTACAATTATGGAAATTGTCAACAAAAATTAATCTTTAAAAAAGAATTTTTTCTTGAAAATATGAATCTTTTGTCTTGCCATTATATTCAAAAGTTCATGCAAAGCTAAAGAAATGGTTCAGTGGTTAAGGAACTTGCCTGAAGATCCTAATGACCTGGCTTCCATTCCCCAGTACCCACATAAAGCCAGATGTATAAAGTGCCAGTGGCACATGCATCTGGAGTTGGTCTGCAGTTGTTAGAGGCTCTGGAAAACCCCATTCTCTTCTTTTTCTCTCTTCTTTCTCTCTCTCCTCTTGCAAATAAATAATTAATATGAAAACATATGAAGAATTAAATACAGTTAATGCAGCAACAATATTGAAAACATTTTAAAATAACTTCAATATTTTCTCAGTGCATGTTTTCAAAGTTCTGGAGCATTTGAAGTATTATTTTCAAGGCGAGATACTCCTTCTCAGTGAATGCCTGGTCAGCACAGTTGTCTTCTCTGGAAGCATCTGCATGTGACTCTGTCACCAGCTTCCCACAAGCATGCTGGAGAGCAAAGTCAGTCTTTGGCAAAGATCAAAAAAAAGCAGAGCAGGATAGGCATGGTGATGCACACCTTCAATCCCAGCACTCAGGAAGATGAGGTAGAAGGATCGCTATGAGTTTGAGGCCACCCTCAGACTGCATAGTGAATTCCAACTCAGCCTAGGCTAGAGTAAGACTCTACCTCATAAAAGCACACAAACAAACAACAACAACAAAAAGGCAGAAAAGAGAATATTTCTGGAGAGGCAATGGCTTTTCAACTCCTGCTCCCTATCCTTCTAAAGCCAGGAGGCCTTCTTGCTCCTGTATTCCGTGTATTCTGTGAAACACCTGATTACCTAATGATACCCTTTAAACATGGATTAGCTAAGCTATCAACTTGTAACCCTCAAACTCTAATTAATGTACCCCTATCAGAAAAGCCCTGCGTGTCATTATCACCGCCACTATCTTCTCTATCCTCTCCACTGATTGACAGCTTCTTCAGCAAACACCTCATGCATATTTCTCACTGTTTTACTCTCAGCACTTAGCACGTTTCCACAACACTTAATAAGTGTATTTTGCAGAGACTATAGAGTTATTGACTACCTACCGACTATGTGCTAAGCACTCCTTTATGCATTGTGATTATGAAGATGAATGACATGATCCTTTATCTCACACTGCTTGTATTTTAGATGACTCCCAAAGCAACCTAGGTCCACTTCTACTTTAACTGTCCTTTGCCTTGCCAAGGACACTTCCAAGGGCCATTGTTGGCTCAAGTGACACAAGGGACCTAGATGAAATGGGGTCTTAGGAACAGCTGCGAATTAGAGACAAAAGTGGTCAAGATTTTTCACCCTTTTTTCTCTGCACGTTACTTCACAATGCCTCTTGAACAGGAAAAAGAAGCTGATCACAGTTTTCCAGTATAGGTATTCCAGCTTACATTTTTCAGTAGCACTTGGCAAAGTAACACTTTCCACGAACAATCCTTGGAGAACCCTCTACCTGGCTGTGATTGTGGCAACTGCTTCTCTGGACCCATTCCTCTGGAGGGAAGGCACTGGGATTGTTTTAGTTTGGGTTTCATCCATACACAAACTAAGAGCAGGATGATAGCACCTTTCAATCTTGTCCATTATGAAAGGGTGAATGCGGCATGGCCAGAATGAGGGTGGGTACACTTCCAGGGAGACAAAATTTACAAATTGTTCATCCATGCAATCTTCTCATCCTCACATTCATCAATTCCTTCCTCTGACTTTATTTAATGGATATTGATTAAATACTCATTTAGTATGAAGCATTGCTCTGGGCTCTTTGACTAAATGTTTAGAGTTTACATATTAAAATTAATTTTTATAAGAAAAACAAACATCTTTTTGAATCCTTCTCTAACCACCAATCTTTCCTGCATTTATTTTCCAGAGTCACAGCACAGCATAACTGTCCAGCTCTGGTTCATTTAGACTATTTCAGTGCACACAAATCTGGTGATTTTATCTTTTGTTCTTATCCTTGCCACCCCTAATCCGTCAGGCAGTCCTAAATCTATACCATCAGCCTTGTTTGTGCTACTTTCCTATCCTTTTATCATGGTTCCATTAACTCACATCCAAGGATGTCAAGAGAATAAATAGCCCAATAAAACAAAAGAATATACTTCAAGATTTAAAAAGAAAGAAACATACAAGAAATACATTAATCATAGTGTGTGACAATAGCTCTGAAGATTGTATGGGAGGGCCTTTGTGTTTCCTGTAGAAGAGAAGAAAAATGGAATTTCCATCTCTTGCATCAGCACTTGACAGCAGGAGTTATTGCATATAGAGCATCAAAAAGGTAGGATGGGCATCAGAAACAGTTCGGCTGCAACGTGATGACATATTTCTCTGAGGATGATCTTCTAATATGGAACAATTAAAACATGCACCTAGGGTCTGTGGAGGTGTCTGAATGGGTAACAGCACCTGCTGTGCAAGCATGAGAACCTGAGATCAACCCCTAGCACCCACATAAAGACCCACGTATGGCTGTGCCTGCCCATAACCCCAGGGCTGAGGTCAGAGGCAGGCGAATTACTGAAACGCCCTTACTAGCCAGCCTAACTGAGAAACAAGGAGCTTCAAGTTCAATGAGAGACGCTATCAGGGAAATGAGGCAGAAGAGTGAGAGAGTATACTTGATGTCCTCCCTAGGCTCCACACAGTGTGCATAGAGCACGTGCACCTGCACAAACGTGCATACACCACACACACACACACACGCACACACACACACACACACACACACATCAAAATAAAACCACAAACCTTATCTACATTTTATCTAATAAATTCTTGATCATGACCATTTCCTCATACTAAAACATGGTTACTTGCAACTTGGTCTTGACATGCCAACTTCCTATCACTGAATGGCACATATGTAATGGAGACCTGTATCTCAACAAATGCTTCCCTGATAAACAGAAGGCACTTGTGTGAGAGTAATAAACACCTGGTACACAGGTTTCTAAGGGCTCAAATAAAGATAAATTGGTGAGCCTGACCCAAAGGTTTTCTGGGTCTCACATTAATCTAATGTTATCTGACATCGGCACTTTTTCTATCTAAGCCCAAAAGACCCCTCTTTGGTCAGAGGCTCATCACTCTTCCTGGAGAAGGAATAGCTATTCTGCTGTGCAGCGCTTACCTGCTGTGGCGGTGGTACGCACGGTGTTCTCCAGATGTAGCACCCGAATGGAGCAGAACATTATTCTCCGTCATTCCAAATCAAAAGTTGGTTCTTGGAATTAATGCTAATGCAAAGCGAAGCCTAACATCAAAGGGGAACTTCTTTTTTTAGGTTCTCTACATGACTTGATTTAGAAATAAATTATATTAGCATTTAAAATGCACTTTAGAGATTTCTTAATTTAAACTCATCATTTTACAGTTGAGGAAACTCAGACTCCAAGATGTCATTTCCCCAAGGTCATACAGGGTACTAACTTACATAAGTCTGTTTTCCCTTAATTAAGGAAAAAGCAAAACTATGTAACTGTTCAAAATATGTCCTATGCATTTTGATAGGTTAGTGATGACAACTTTCTCTCTGTCAATAGAAAGCTGTATAGGTTGGTAGCCTGAAGCTTCCCTGCTGGCTTCTGTGGATCGTACATTAGTAATTCCAATTCTAGGAAGCAAAGCTTCACTGGGTGTGTGTGTATATGTGTGTGTGTATGGAGAGAGAGAACACACTTGTCCCAGCCCCTCCTTTACACAAGAACAGACTTATACTATGATGTTATGATTATGAACACTGGTGTTATGTAACACAACCTAACCTCTAATGTCATCCCACAAGAAGCTCAGAAATGCAGTGTGCAGGGCTGAAGAGAAGGCTTAGTGGTTAAGGTGCTTGCCTGCAAAGCCAAAGGACCCAGGTTTGACACCCCAGGACCCACATAAAGCCAGACACACAAGGTGGCACATGTGTCTGGAATTCATTTGCAGCCCCCAAAGGCCCTGGGGTGCCTATCCTCTCTCTCTCTCTCTCTCTCTCTTCCAAAGAAAGAAATGCAGTTTACAGACCTAATGAATCTCTGCTTGTCTGATCAAGTGTACTGTAAAGACCCAGGGATTGCAAATGGCTTCCTGGAGAGGGCTGAGACTGTGATGAAAGTTCTTTCTCATCCCTGAACCAGGAGCCTCAGCTGACCTTCTGCCCAAGACAGGCAGGGTGGTCTGAGAGCAAAATAGAACATTCCACTGCAAGTTCGCTCCCTGGGTATCTCTCTGGAGTCCAAAGAGCACTCTACTGTGAGTTCTGCCTGCAGACCCTCCTGAGCTTCCAGTGTCCTTTGTTTATCATTTTGGCAAGCTAGTGCATCCTGTCCTTCCCAGCTCCACTCCACTCTCCACAGAATCACCACACAGCCTTACAGATTCCCCCAAGTCGGCCTGTGCATTGATTCAGAAGTGACAGCTCTCGAGCTGACTGCAGTGGCCTTCTGTTGGAGCCAGATGTTCTTAAGTGAATTCATTTCAAACATTCTTATCTGAAGGTTGTTGATTTATTTAGCTCCTTTTAAATTTTTAATTGATACATGAAAACAGAAAAATAGTGCATATTTGTGGAGTATACATGTGATCATTAAATTGGGTTGTATATATGTATCCCCTCAAACATATATCAATTCTTTATGGCAAAACCTACAAAAATCTTTTCTTCTATCACTTTTTTGTTGTTGTTGTTGTTCTATCACTTTTTGGGATGTTCATTGCACCATTGCTCTCTGTAATTACCCTACTGTACAATAGCACCCCAGAACTTCTTGCTCTTCTCTCCCTTTAACTTAGTTCTCATGGATAAACCACTCCTCATGCTATCCTCCTCCCTCTTATTCAACTCTCTCACTCTCCCCTTCCTTTGGTAACCACTATGGTTTTCTCAACATGTATGCCACACAAGGTAATATATATGTATATATATTTTTTAAATTTTTTATCTTTATTTATTTATTTGAGAGCAACAGGCAGAGAGAGAGGGAGAGAGAGGGAGAGAATGGGCGCACCAGGGCTTCCAGCCACTGCAAATGAACTCCAGATGCGTGTGCCCCCTTGTGCATCTGGCTAACATGGGTTCTAGGGAATCGAGCCTCGAACCGGGGTCCTCAGGCTTCACAAGCAAGCACTTAACCACTAAGCCATCTCTCCAGCCCACAAGGTAATATATTTAATCATGCATTTATTTGATATCATAGGAAGTTTAAACAAAAGGAAACTGGCTAACTTTTGTTGTTGTTCATTTGGTTTTTGTTTTTTTTCAAGGTAGGATCTCACTCTAGTTCAGGCTGACCTGGAATTCACTCTGTAGTCTCATGGTGGCCTCAAGCTCATGGTGATCCCCTACCTCTGTCTCCTCAGTGCTGGGATTAAAGGTGGGCACCACCACACCCAGCCCAGCTAATTTTCCCATAATCTCCAGGTGGTAAATGAAAGACATGGTCAGTCCTTTGACCATGTAGTTAAGCATAGATCATGGACAACTCTCGTAGGCATAACAGTGAACAAGAGAAGAGAATACAGGTTGGAGAAATGGCTTAGTGGTTAAGGCACTTGCCTGTGAAGCCTAAGGACCCAGGTTCAATTCCCCATTACCCATGTAAGCCAGATGCACAAGGTGGCACATGCATCTGGAGTTTGTTTACAGTGGTTAGAAGCTCTGGTGCACCCATTCTGTCTCTCTCTCTCTCTCTTTCTCTGTCAAGTAAATAATAATATTAAAAAAGAGAAGACACAAAAATTACCCAGGATAATTCCATATTTATCCAGTTCCTCAAGCAACAACCATCATGGAGACAAGACAGGTCAGATGTTGGTTGCATTCTTCAGAGGCATCACCTGGAAATGGATATGAGGACTGCCTTGTGCTGCCACTGTTCACTTTGACCTAAATGACAGGAAAATGGATTTACGTGAATCTTTACTCAGTCTTAGACTTAAAACTTATGAACTTTACTATGTATAAATGTATATGATAGGTATCTGTTACACCTCTATTTAATAGTCTTTTTGAGATTCAGTGCCGTGCTTCAGTGTTGGATTGATATAAGGAGCATTTCTTAAGCGTCACAATTCCCGTAAGTATACCTTCTCCACACTGTTTGTGGTCCAATCTGTTGTTGAGGAAGGCTCAAATCTTCCACTAGCTTGGTTTTCCAGCAGGGGTCAATTCTGGACAGACTTCTTTATAAAGAGGGTAGGCTCCCCACATTGACCACTCAATAAAGCTTGTTATGCCCATAAACAGAATACTATAAGGTTATAAAAATGAATAGTGGTTGATGCTACAACACAGATGAAACTAAAACAAATATGAATCCCAGTGAAAGATTTCAGATACAACTCATGCACACTGAATGAATGAAAGACTATGAAATGTCCACAACAGGCACTGAATTCAGCCACCTCTTCCGTGGCTGGAATTACCTGGTGCTTTCATCTGGTCACAATCTCCCACACCTTTTTGGATATGCCACATATTCCAAAAATAACCATCATAAATTATTTTTTAAAGAGTTAAAATATTTAAAATAGTAAGACTACTGGGTTCTCAATCTTCATAAAGATAATACAAGATAGCTCAAGGATTATATCACACTAACAAACCCCTAATGGCATGGATCCACATTTGTCATCAGACCTTGTCTGTGTGTTTAAATTCTCTAAAAGGCAATAACATTTAAAATATTTTGATTCAATAGTTCATTGTAGGTTGAGGATATAGTTAGTTCAGCGTGCTATAAAAACATTATAGACTTTTAAACAGTATCTCACACTGAACAAGAATGAAGTGTCCAGTCTTGCTTTGTATACAACACTAAGTATTTATTTTTTGGTGTTAGGAAGACTGAATACCTTCAAGATATCATCTTTTCCATAGTTTTGGCACAGGCATGGTTTAAATTCCCAGGGGCAGGTATGCTAAATGGAAAGAGTTACATGGCTTGTGAACATAGTCAAGTTTGCTTTAGAAAAGAAATGTATTCCAAGTTAAACATGTCAAAGCTAGGATCCACATACAAGAAAGAACATGGGGCGTTTCTCTTTCTTGGTCTATGTTACCTCACTCACTACAGTATTTTCAATTCCATTCATCTTCTTACAAATTTCATTATTTCATATTTCTTTAAGTACATTGTGTATATGAACTATATTTTCATTATGAGTTTGTTAGTTGACGGACATATGATTTCTAGCTATAAACAGAGCAGCAATGAACATGGATGGAAGTGCAGTAGCAGAACATAAGTGATATCAAAATAATGGGGGGAGTATTCTGGGTTTGAAAAACGTTGATCATGGATAGAGTATTGGGGGATAGGTGAAAGAAGGGAGTGGGGGAAAGGTTAATCGAAACTTAGGAGATTTGAAAAAGCCATATGTGAATGAACAGCAGTATCATATGTACATGGACAGGTAATGCTGCTCCCAGAAGCTGTGTTATTTATTAAATGAAAATAAAGGTACCAGGTGTGGGATTCTGCCCTAGGAGTTGGTGGTCAGGAAAGCCCCACAGGCCACCAACATAATACAGCTATTGTCGTTGCTCTTGGTTGCCCACTAGAATGGGACAGTAAGACCCTATTGCTGAAGACTCCACACACTCTGGGTGCAGGATGTTCAGACATCAAGCTGGAACTGAACTAGAAGCCCCACTCCCTTCTAGCTATCTTTCATAGTACCAGAAGGTGCTATTTGGACTGCTGGGAAAGAACAATTATCAGTGGCTTCACCCATTGGTGGACCCTTTGTACCTCGCTACTGACCTGCCAGGAGAGAGGTGCGTGCTGGTGCAGTAGTGGCATGACTGCTATGGAGGTTACCAACTGCTTTCTAATTGCACTGTAAACCTGTCCTACATAAGGGAATCCATGTCTAATACTATAAAGCCAGGTCAAAAGCCCATGTCTAGGGAGATCTTAGGCCCTAGGAGAGAACTCCATATTGTTTTGCTAAACAGATGTGCTGTTAAACTTCATTCTAAATATTTATGTCTGTACCCACAGATTAATGCTACTCTTAGTTTTACACAGAAAAGTGCTGTTTGAAGTGGGGTAGAGTTACTGCAGTCTCATAACTGGTGAAAGTGCTGAAAATAAGTGACTTCTGAGTGCTCAACCCTGTATGAGACCTCTATACCATCTTCTCCCAAAGCTCAAGAAATATGACCAAAGTGAGGGTGGAATGAATATACGAGCTAGAGGGTTGGGAGGAATGCTATGGATCTCTCTCACCTGAACACCACATGGCCATTGCACTAGCAAACTCATAGCAGCTTTGGTAACCCACACAAGACCTGCAGAAGATCAGAGCAGTCACCATTCATCATAGATGGGGGAGGGCTTAAGCATTCCTGCCCTTCCTGAGAATTGGTATTTAATACTTGGTGGGAAAGGGCGAGTCTCTTCAATGATGTATACACTCATATGTGGGATGAAGAAAAAGGGATTCAGAGGGAGTGGGAGGGAGATAAGAGAATAATGGGGGTCTGTTTGATCAAATATATATATATATATGAACTTCACCAAGAACAAATTTTTTTAACAGAATTGTATATATTTTTTTGAGGTAGGATCTCACTCTAGCCTAGGATGGCCTGTAGTTCACTATGTAGCCTCAGGCTGGCCTGGAATTCACTGCAGTCCTCCTACCTCTGCCTTCCTAGTGCTGGTATTAAAGGCATGTGTCACCACATCAGTTAAAAAAAGAATTCTACTGACTTCTAAACTGCCATAAAATAATGTGTAACAGTCTCTCCAGCCTAGACAACATGGAATATGAGAAATATTTTTGAGACTGATGTACTACCTGCTGTGTTAATGGGACATCTAGAGAAATATTTTTTAAATAACAGTTTCATTGGGATTTTATTCATATATCACCCATATCCACCAGCATTCACTCTTCATTTCCCCCTCCTCTCAAATAGTGACAGCTGCTATACACTTTCTGTCACCATAAAGCAGTTTATTCTGTATATTTTATAGAGTAAGACAATAGGTAACATTTGATTCCTGGCATCTTTCACTCTGCCTAACATTTTTTAGGTTGGAGCATAGATTCGTATTTAAGTCTTTTTTAATGGTCAAATAATGTTCCATTGTATAGCTATAATGCAGTTTGTTCATGATTTACCAGTTGATGAATGTTTGAAATGTTTCTACTTTTTCATTGTTGCATATAATACTGCTACAAACATTTTTCACAATGATTTATGTGAGCATGTTTCAAAACTATTATATATAGGAGTGAAATTTCTAGGTTATAGTGACATATTTAACTTTAAGAAGTTAAATTATTTTCCAAAAGTTACACTTTTCATAATTTCCACCAAAAGTGCATGAGAACTCAAATTTTCTTTCTTAACATTTTTATTATCTATTTGTGTGTGTGTGTGTGTGTGTGTGTGTGTATGGGGGTGTGCATGTATGGGTGTGTGCATGCCATGGCACATGAGTGTTGGTCAGAGGACAACACTGAGGCATCTGTGCTCCACCTTGAGACAGAGTCTTGAATACAAATGAAAGGTAGACTAGTTGGGCCTCAAGCTTATGCCAGATTCTGCTGGCTTCACGTCCTATTGTCTTAAAAACACTGAGATCACAGATGCATGGGCTACTTTGTACTTGGCTTTCGTGGGTCCTGGGGAATTTAACCTAGGCCAGCAGGCTTTGTCAGCAAGACCCTTTTAACTGCTGAGCCATCTCCCCAACATCGACAGTTCCAATTTTTCTACCTCTTTAACAGTATTTTCATTCATATAATGTCATATCTCATTGTGGCTTAATTGACATTTCCCCAATAACTAATGATTTGGGGCATCTTTCTTAGTGTTTATCATCTATTTCTATATCTTCCTTGAGGAAATGTCTACTCTAATCCTAACCATCTTGAGATCATAGTGTCTTTATGGTTGAGTTATGAGAGTTTGTATATTTTGCAAAGTATATGACTTACTTACATTTGCCCTCATTTCTTAGATTGTTTTTCTCTTCAATTACTCAATTCTATCCTTTGAAACAAATGCTTTAATTTTTTTTTTTTTGAGGTAGGGTCTCACTCTAGCTCAGGATGACCCAGAATTCATTCTGTAGTCCCAGGGTGGCGATCCTCCTACCTTTGCTTCCCAAGTGCTGGGATTAAAGGTGTGCACCACCACACCTGGCTGCAAATGCTTTAAATTTTGATTGAGTTCAATGTATTTATTTTTTTCCTTTTGCCTTTGTATTTTTGGCATTATATATAAGTAACTATTACTTAATCCTAGGTCACAAAGATATCTATGTTTTCTTCTGCTCTTCTTTTGTTTTTTTCAGTGGTATATTGGGATCTATGAAGTATTTTGAGTTCATATTTGTGTGAAGTTCATTTGTGTATGTTTGCATGTAGGTACCCATCCAACACTGTCAATATCCCATTGAATTGTTTTGGCACTCTGTCGAAAATCAGCTCATCATAATGTAAGTGTTTATTTCTCGATTATCAATTCCATTCCATTGCTCGATATTTCTTTTATGTTTTTATTTTTATATTTTTACTTATTTCTTTGTGAAGAGAGAGAAAGATAGACAGGCAGACAGAAAAAGAGAGAATGGGATGTCAGGGCCTATTGCCACTGTAAATGAACTTCAGATATACGCACCACTTTGTGCATCTGGCTGTATGTGGTTCCTGGGGAATCAAACCCTGGCCATCAGGTTTTGCAAGCAAGCACTTTTAAGAACTGTGCCATCTCTTCAGCGCCCATTGGTCTATATTTATATCGCTATTTCTATCCTCATGTCAGCACTGCATCATCTTTATTTTGGGATCTTTATAATAAAATTTGAGGTCAAGAGGTGTGTGCCCTCCAACTCTGTTATTTTCAAGTGTCATGGCTCTTCTGGACCCCTTGAATTTCCATTTGACTTTTACAACTGACTTGTCAGTTTCTGTCCTCCAAAAAAGGCAGTTGGGATTATGACAGATTTTTTGTTGAACCTGGAGATTAGTCTGGAACATATTGTCATTTTAACAATAGTCTTGCAATCCATAAACATTGGATGCTTTTCAACTTATTTATATCTTAAGTTTTGCTCAAGATGCTTTCTGCTTTTTATGTACAGATTTGAATGCCCTGGTTAAATTTGCTGCTAAGCATTTTATTCTTTTCTGATGTTGTCATAAATGCATTTTCTTTGTTCATCTCATTTAAAAAATATTTATTGATAAGTATGTATAAATTAAATTGCTATTTATATATTGATTTTGTATAGAGCATCCTTGTTAAAATTATAGGTGTTTTTGGGGAATTTTCTGCACAGTTGATGATTGTGGCATCTACAAATACAGACAATTTTACCTTTTCCTTTCCAACCCAACTTTTACTGGAACTGCTAGCACAATATCCAGTAAAAGTGACAAGAGCAGATAATTGGTTTTAGGGAGAAGGCACCAAATCTTTCATCATTAAGCTTGATGTTAACTATAAATTTTTGTTGATAGTCATTATTAGGTGAAGGGAAGTTCCTTTTCAGCTCATCAGGTGTCTTTTATTTTTTTCATGAAATAGTTGTAGCTTGTTAAGGCTTTTCCCTCTGTCCATTAGATGATTGTATGAAAGCTTTGTACTACTTCATTCTAGGAATGTGACATGGACTGTTTTATTGATTATTTTTTAACATCTTGAACAACTACCTATACTCCTAGGATAAAACCTACATAGTCATGGTGTATAATACTTTCTTATATGTTACTGGACTTTGATCACTAGTACATTGTGGAAGATTTTTGTTCTGTATTCATAAGAGGAATTGGTCTTTATTTTTATTTTATTGGTTTTTATTTTCTTGGAATGTTTTTGTCTGATTTTGGTAGCAGGGTGTTACTAGACTCATTAAATGAGATGAGAAATACTCCTCTTTTACTTTTTCAAGGTACTTTAAAAAGATAATGATGACTATTCTTGAATGTTTGATAAAACTCACTAGAATATAATTTTTCTAACACTTTTAAATGTGTAAAATATTAACATAATTATATGAGCTTGTTTTTCGATCTAACAAGGCTAAACATTTTCCCATATGTTCCTTGCTAATTATCTTTTCTAGTATATATTACTGTCCATGTCCTTTGCTCATTTTCATATTGGGGTCTCAATGTTTTTCTTATCAATTTTAATGAGCTATTCATAACAGTAACCTTCAGTCCACTGTATTTTAAACTAGCTATTTTTCATTGCAGAAATATTCATGCATCTTGGGTATAGAGAGAAAAAGTCAGGTTTTAAAGACACTTCTGTTTGTAACAATTTCCTAACAACTTTTATCCTGCTGGGATACAAAATTATTTCATATTAAGGAGTGGAAGCAGAAGGTCGTAAATCTAATTAGAATAAATTCATGTTCCTTGATGTTCACACTAATTTCTGAAAATTAATTTTTTTAATATTTGCTTTTGTTATGCCAAGCTAAGGATGGATATAAGACAGATGATATATGATAGATTGACATATTATAGATAGAGCACAGCTATGTCCATAGAGTCTTCACTCTCTTAATTCCTGCTGCTGCTCCAGTCACTGAGTCTGACTTACTGAGTACTTGGCTTAGCTACTAAGTTCAATATGTCATGCAAGTTATCACAATTTTTTTTCATTCCAGAAAAATATAAAATAGAGATAAAACACATATGTACAGTCAAAAATAAATTTTTTGAGAAGGATCTCTATGGGTTTAAGACCAGCCTGGTATTACAGAGTTAATTCAAGGTCAGCCTGGTCTAGAGTGAAACCCTACCTTGAAAATACCAAAAGTAAATAAATAATGAATTAATGAATTTAATTAAGTTTTGGAGCTAAAGTGATAGATGAATAAGGAACATGCTTGCTATGCAAGCATGAGGACTTGAGTTCAATCCCTAACACTTTCATAAAATGCCAAGCATGATGGCACACCACTATAATCCCAGCACTGCATGGGTAGAGCTAGGCAGATCCCCAGGACTTACCAGATAACTAGTCTAGCTGACTTGGTGAGCTCTAGATCCAATGAGAGAACCTGTCTCAAAAACCATAACGTAGAAAGCAACTGAAGAAGACAACTGATATCAGCCTCTGGCCTCCACACACACATGTACACACATGCTCACCTGCACACACCATACATACACAGGCATGCCAAAAATAAACAAATAAATTTTGTTTACCATGCTAATAAAGATTCAGTGTTAATAAAACAACACTTGATAGTCTCTCCATGTGTTCAACATTTGATTAAGAATATCAAGCCAGGCGTGGTGGCACAAGCCTTTAATCCCAACACTCAGGAAGCAGAGGTAGGTGGATCACCATGAGTTCAAGGCCACCCTGAGACTACATAGTGAATTCCAGGTCAGCCTGGACTAGCATGAAACCCAACCTCAAGAAAAAAAAAAAAAAAAAAGAATATCAGTCAGTATACATTCTGATTACAAGATTATAAATTAACACCATTTCCATGGGCCTATAACTGTGCCTTCAACACCCTCCCTTCAACATTAGCAATGTATTATATTGGGCTATGAAGGGATATGGGCTCAGTGTGTAAAGCACTAGCTTTGCAAGCATGAGAACTCGTGTAAAATGCCTGGTGTGCATCTCTAACCCATAACTGGGAGGCAGAGACATGAGGTTCCCTGGAGCTCACTGGCTAGCCACTCTAGTCTGATGGATGAACTTCTGGCCAAGGACAGACCCTGCCTCAAAAAGAGGTTGGCAATATCACTGAGGATAAGACTCAAGTTTGTCCTCTGGCCTCCACATACATGTGAATGCATGTACACACAGACACACATGTACCCATGCATGCATATATCACACACATACACACTCAAGAAAAAGAAATTTATTACTTGTGCTTAACTCTAGAAACGTCCTGTTTCGGGCTAGAGAGGTGGCTTAGCTGTTAAGGTGTTTGCCTGCAAAGCCAAAGGACCTCGGTTCGATTTCCCAGGACGCATGTAAGCCAGATGCACAATGTCACATGCGTCTGGAGTTCATTTGCAGTGGCTGGAGGCCCTGGTGTGCACATTCTCTCTCTCTCTCTCTCTCTCTCTCTCTCTCTCTCTCTCTCTCTCCTCTCTCTCTCTCTCTCTTTCTCTCCCTCTGTGTGTGTCTGCCTCATTCTCTCTCTCAAATAAATAAATAAACTTTGAAAAAGTCCTCTTTCCAGACATATTTCTTATGGTTTATATGTGAAATAGAGATGTGTGATTTAAATTCAGAAAAAGCAAATAACATACACAGATACAACAGTGTTTTTAAGTTATTCAATTATTTATTTGTTCATTTGAGAGAGAGAGAGAGAGAGGCAGATAGAGAGAGAATGGGCACAGAGAAAGAAAGTGGCAGAGAGAGGGAATATGGGCACACCAGGGCCTCTACCTGCTGGAAACAAACTTCAGACGCATGTACCACTTTGTGCATCTGGTTTTACGTGGGTACTAGGGAATGGAACTTGGGTCCTTAACTATTGAGCAATCACGTCACTCCCAATGGTGTATTTTTATGAGCACAGATTCAGAAACAAATTGCTCTTAAAACCATCCTCAAGAAAGTAATTTAAACTGTCTGGTGTACAGAGTTTGCCTGGCTCTTTGCAGTGTCACCAGGAACAAAACAGAGATTTTTACTTCCTATTCTCTTGTCACACCAGACACATGCTGCACACACTTTTATAACTTCTTCCCATTCTAGACATAGAGGACAATGTTGTGCTGTCTATATAGAGGGTAGAACACAGGCTTACTTAGACTTTATCCTTCTTGGTTTTTTCCTTCTATTTTATTCCATTTCTCTTGATCTCAAATTCATTCATGTGCTTTAAAATGCATAGCCAAAGAAAACACACACACACACACACACACACACACACACACACACACACACCTATAGTTTTTTAAGTATAGCTACCACTTAAGCTTGCTAGACGGTGTATTAAGTGATATTTTATATTTTCTTTAGCATGTTTGTTCCACTTTTGGAACAAGACAAAGTATAGATTCTGTCATTTATGTCTATGCCATCCTTGTAGAAGCTGGGTCTCAACATCTCATTCTTAGGATTCTTAAGAGGTCTTGCTAAAGTTTTGCTCTCATTAGTGAGAACCTCTTCCTCATAGTCCAATGAATTAATCTATTCTCTTCATTCATTGCTGGGTTTAGGAAAAATAAAGTAGCTGGAAGTCATAAAGTGGGAGGAGTTAAAACTTCTTGTATTCTTTCTCCTATGCCTTCCATGGATATATGGTTGATATATATATATGCAGAAATATTTGAGTTGCAGCTTGAAAATGTCTGTGGTGGTTTGATTCAGGTGTCCCCCATAAACTTAGGTGTTCTGAATGTGAGGTTCCCAGCTGATGGGGATTTGGGAATTAAAGCCTACTGGAGGCAGTGCATTGTTGGGGGTGGCCTTATGGGTGTTATAGCCAGTTTCCCCTTGCCAGTGTTTGGTACACTCTTCTGTTCCTGTTATCCATCTGACGTTGGTGAGGGGGTGATGTCCAGCCCCTGCTCATGTCACCATTTCCCTGTGCCAACATGGAGCTTCCCCTTGAGTCTTTAAGCCAAAATAAACCTTTCTTCCCACAAGCTGCTCTTAGTCGGGTGATTTCTGGCAGCAATGTGAACCTGACTGCAACAACTTCTCTCCAAACTTTCACTATTTCTGTTTGACCTATTCCTAATAGCAATATTTTATTCAATGTTCAGGGAAAATGTACTCTTTGCTCACCTAACTCACATAATCATTCAAATTACGGAAATATCTACAGTCCTGACTAAGGGTCTCAATATTAAATAATTGCAATTAGGTCATGAGAACTTGAATAGGTAGTGAGCATCTCCATTAGCAGAAACATAGAGAACAGAGGTCAAGAGTTAAGGTTTCCATCCAAGCTAAAGTCTTCTAAAAGCCTTAGCATTGGAAACTGTTTATCAGCTCTTCACATCAGTGACACAGACAAGATTTATTCATCTGCAGAGTGCATAGGATGCTGTGAAGGAAGAAATTTCCTCCCTGTAGACAACTTTCTTATCACCACTCCAGATGAGGCAGCTGATAAGAGTCATGGATGTGCCTACAAATTATCTCTTTCTACAACTGTGAGCCCTTCTCCATGCATTAGCAGGGGCAGGAAAATGAAAAGTAAATGAAAACCTGAAAACAGCTTGAACAAAACAAGAGCACTTCATTTCTCATGGTGGGGTTTAATTGAACTGAAAAGTTTGCTCTAAGTTTGCCACAAACTGATTTGGCAGTAAAACTTGTATGGGTAGAAGGCTGTTTAAGTCCTTCATTTTCCTACTTAGAATGAATATTTTTTATGCATTCCATTGCAGAGTAACAACAAACAAAGCATAGGCCTGTTCTGTGATATATATATATACACACACACATATGTAAATTACCTAAGGTATAGGCATTCAAGAACCTTCCTGAAAACCAGCCATTTCTGAATTCTGAAATACATCTAACCTGAAAGGCTTTTTATAAGGAAGTTTGAATAGTATTCATTTGTCTGCCTGGGGAATATGGAATTGTTTTAGACACTTTAATCTAGTATTATATATGATTCATCTCCTCAACCCAACTTTTTCCAGCTGGGTCTATAAGTTGTATTTAGTAAACATGAGTTTATACATAATATTTGTATTCAATTATATATTTCTCAAAGATTGAGTTTTAATCAGGATCCTTGGATGGCAGCCACTAAGAAGTTGTACCCACTGATATGTCTGTCTGGTTTTTTTTTTTTTTTTTTTTGGTTTTTCGAGGTAGGGTCTCGCTCTAGCCCAGGCTGACCTGGAATTCACTATGGAGTCTCAGGGTGGCCTCGAACTCATGGCAATCCTCCTACCTCTGCCTCCCGAGTGCTGGGATTAAAGGCATGCGCCACCACGCCTGGCGATGTCTGTCTGGTTTTAAAGGCAAAGAAACACACAGGTGTCTCTTTAAATTAGCAAATATCTTAAAGGAACCTGGTATCCACATTAAAAACTAGCTCATCAGTACATTGTTTTACAAGCTTCTATTTGGTATCTATATCTATGCTGAACACAGCAAGCGTTTCTTCTTGATTACATTACAGGGATTTCTTAGGTTTCCATTATGGTTTTTAAAAGAGCTGTAATACATATTCTCTATGTTTACTTTTGCATAATGGGATAATAATAGCTACAGCAAGAGTTGTTTTGAGGATTAAATAACACAGAAAATGTCAAACCCAATGCCTTCTACATGGTAGCAGGTATATTATTATCCCCAGTTTTCATAAAAGCAACAAAATTATGGGAAGCTTACGCAAGTTTACATGGCTAGCAAACTGGAAACTGACACCTGATCAAACTTTTCTGGCAACAGTCTCTGATCAGTGATTTTTCTCTGCCACCTCATTTTCTAAAATAAATGGTAACATATCTTTCCAGAGCTTTATTCCAAAATGGAAATGACTTTGTTGTTTTTGCTTATTACTTAAATAATGTATGTTCATTATATACACAATTGTGCATATTTAACATTGATTGGCTAGATACAGGGGGAAAAGGACAAAAAAAATCACTTAATCATCTTAAAATCAACTTAAAATCATTTAATCATCTACACAGAATCATGCAAAAGCAGAAGTATAAATACTAAGGCATTTTTCTATACATAAACACATGTAAATACAATATAACAAGTCAAATAGGAAACTATGCCAGGCTTCTTTCATGTAGTAATATTACAGACACCATTCCATATGAATGTTACTTATGAATTTTAAAATATTTACTACAATGTACAAAAACTTACTTTTCTAAAATGCTACTTAATTTATCCTTAAGATCCAAACTATTAAGAAAGTCGGGCTGAGCCAGGTGTGGTGGCGCATGCCTTTAATCCCAGCCCTCGGGAGGCAGAGGTAGGAGGATCACCTTGAATTCGAGGCCACCCTGAGACTCCACAGTGAATTCCAGGTCAGCCTGGGCTAGAGTGAGACCCTACCTTGAAAAACCAACAAAAAGAAAGAAAGTCAGGCTGGAGAGATGGCTTAGCAGTTAAGCGCTTGCCTGTGAAGCCTAAGGACCCCGGTTTGATTTGAGGCTTGATTCCCTAGCACCCACATTAGCCAGATGCACAAGAGGGCGCACGTGTCTGGAGTTCGTTTGCAGCGGCTAGTAGCCCTGGCGCGCCCATTCTCTCTCTCTCTCTCTCTCTCTCTCTCTCTCTCTCTCTCTCTCTCTCTCTCTCTTTCTCTCTCTCTCCCTCCCTTCTTCTCACTGTCACTCTCAAATAAATAAATAAAAATAAACAAAAACAATTAAAAAAAAAAAAAGAAAGTCTATCTTGGGCTGGAGAGATGGCTCAGCACTTAAGGCACAAGCACCCAGGTTTGATTCTGCAGGACCCATGTAAGCCAGATGCACAAGGTGGTGCATACATCTGGAGTTTCTTTACAATGGCTGGAGGCCTTGGCATGCCCATTCTCTCTCTATCTGCCTCTCTCTCCAATAAATAAATAAATAAAATATTTTAAAAAGGAAAGTCTATCTGGCCAGTTCATGGGAATCTAAAATATTACATTGTTTCCTTGGTTTTTCATGGTTTTCTATAGAATCATTACTTTGGATTTTTCTTTTCTTTTCATTCCTTTGAGATGATTGTTCAGTAAAATACTAGACGAGGAATCATGAAAAGCAGACATAAGGGCCGGATCTGCTCTTAGGCCAATGGCCTCTATTCCTGCTTCATCTGTGAGAACTGGAATCATTCCTTGACATCCAGCTGTCAGGCTCTGTGTTCTTCATCTTCCTGCTCAAGCTAAAGGTGCCATGTCTGCCCACCTTCCCACTGGTGCCCTCCTAAACTGCCTTGTGGCTCTAATTTCAGGACCAATTATTGACCCATTTATGACAGTCACAGCTATCCTACTGCTAGGTATCTGCTATGACAGGTTGAATAATGGCCCTGAACATGTTCATAGTCTCATTCTCAGAGCCTGTAAATGTTACCAAACATGATAACACATTCATATGTGGTTAATCTAAAGGTCTTTAAAGATTGTAATGGGGGATTAATGTAACAATGAGGATCTTCTAAGAAGAAAATGCATTTCAGAAGAGTGATAAGGAGATATGGAGATGGTGTGGAGGAGACGAGAGGGAAGGAAAGAGAGAAGAGAGAGAAAGCGAAAGAAAGGGGGGCAGAAGCTACACTCCTGGTTTAGAGATGATATCCTCATGAGCTGGGGAAGGTAGACAACCTGGGAGTCAGGAATAGATTCTCTTCTCAGGTCTTCAGAAGAAACACAGCTCTCAGTCACCTTGTAATTAGCCCACTGCACTGGACTTTTAGCCTCTACAATTATGATACATTCTGCTGCTTTGAACTGCTAAGTTTGAGTTGACTTGTTATATGGCTATAGGAGACAAATAATGAACCTGGTGTGTCTTGAAGAGGTGTGCAGTGTTCCACGTCCATATCAAGGAAAGGAAACCAAGCAGCCTCTCAGCTGGTGCCTCACACTCACACTCACACTAACACTCAGTTGTGTTCCCATCGTCCCGTTCATCCCAGGGTCTGAGCAGTGCTCACAGGGAAACAGAGAACCACATTATTTAGCAGACAACTCCATTGCTCCAGTCTTTATGAAAAATAAATCTGTTTCCTGTCCTATGAGGGCAGAAAATTAGCCAGACAATTCTTCCATGTCTATTTTTTGTTCATAACATTTTCAAATTTAAATATGCAAATTCACACTTTCTCAAGGAAGCATTCTTTTACAAACTTTTACAAACCTGAAGCTTCTTGTTGTAAGTTTAAAATTGTATTCACAAGCCTGACATGGTGGCACACGTTTTAATCCTAGCACTTTGGAGGCAGTGGTAGGAGGATCACTGTGAGTTCAAGGCCCAGCTGGGACTGTAAAGTGAGTACCAGGTCAGCCTGAGCTAGAGTGAGACCTTACCTCAAAAAAACAAAATTGTATTCACAGACATATTTGTTCTCAATTATGTTTGTCCTCTTCCTCCACTAGAGAATGCATTGATTCGATGATATGTGGGAAGGGAACCTGGGTTAGCATCATTGCAATTTACCTTTTTTTGCATGTGCATAGATGTGTGATATGGTGCGTGAGGGGTGTGACGTGGCACCTGGTAGGTGTTGCTCTCCATCACTCACCAGCTTGCGTTTCTTGGCATGGAGTCTGTTGTTACTGATTCCATGTATGAACCCCAGCAATTCCCCTGTGTCCACTCCCAAAGGACTGGGGTTTCAGATATGCATGGCCATACCCAGCTTTTTATGTGAGTTCTGGGGATTCAAACTTCTCAGACCCCCTCAGGCCCTCATGCTCACACAGAAATCACACTTAACTGCTAAGCCATCTGTCCAGTTCAATTTAATGTTTTTATTTAAATTACGATATATCAATTTACAAAGTAAGGGGTTTCATTATATTTCCATACATTCATACAATGTATTACTCATTCTTGTACTCACTCCCCAACCCCCTTCAACATCCCTGGTAGTCCCCACTCTTCCTAACTTTGTTCATATGGATATACACCAATATTTTCAGGGACTACAAAATGTTCTACTAATTTCTAGTTTTCTATTGATGAGTATTTTGATGAATGCCAGTTGTTTACTTGTAAAGAACATTATATTCCTATAATACATTGTAATTACTTTTGTGTTTATTTCTTTTTCTTTAATTTGTTTTTATTTTTGTTTATTTATTTGAAAATGACAGACAGAGAAAGGGGCAGATAGAGAGAGAGAGAATGGGCATGCCAGGGCCTCCAGCCACTGCAAACAAACTCCAGACGTGTGCGCCCCCTTGTGCATCTGGCTAACGTGGGTCCTGGGGAATCGAGCCTTGAAACAGGGTGCTTAGGCTTCACAGGCAAGCGCTTAACCGCTAAGCCATCTCTCCAGCCCTTGTGTTCATTTCTTTAAGCAAGGGTTCCAGGAACTTATTTTCTAAGTTAAAAGGCTGTCATATTTTATATTTAATAATTTATAGCTGGGCTGGAGAGATGGCTTAGCAGTTAAGGCCCTTTCTTGTGAAGCCAAAGTACCAAGGTTCAATTTCCCAGTACTCATGTAAGCCAGATGCACAAGGTGGAACATGCATCTGGACTTTGTTTGTAGTGGCTAGAGGCCCTGGTGGGACCATTCCCTCTCTCCTTATCTGCCTCTCTCAAATAAATAAATAAAATACAAAAAGTATTGCTAAGTTGTTTTCCTTTTATTGTTGAAGGAATAGAAGAATCTGGTTATACCAAATTTCACATTTATTTACACATCCCAATTTGTGGACATCTCACTTCATCCACGCTTTGTCTCATTATTAATGTTATTAGTTTCGATATCCTAATAGGTCAAAAATATTATGCTGTAGGCTGGAGAGATGGCTTAGCAGTTAAATCACTTGCCTGCAAAGCCAAAGGACCTGTGTTTGATTCCCCTGTACCCACATAAAGTCAGATGCTCAAGGGGCACATGCATCTGGGTTCATTTGCAGTGGCTACAGGCTTTGGCATGTCCATGCTCTCTATCTGCCTCTCTCACTTCCTCAAATAAATAAATAAAATAAAAATGCTATGTTGATTAGGAACCATCCTCTTCTGGACTTATTGGCTATTTTGTGTCTAGATTCTTTGATTCCAGTCTCAGCCCTCTTTCCCTTCAGTGCATAATACTCATCTACCTCCCACCTTTGTCTTGACATTCCTCCTCCATTAAACCCCCTGACCAATTATTTCCAATTATTTTACAACTTCCAATTATTCTGTCTTCTATTTTGATTCTTTATTTTTTTCCCTCCTTCATTATTTTTGATCAGATGTTGATGAACCCAGTATTATGTGAGTCTTGTGTGAGAGCAGAAAGGCAATGACAATTTGTGTATGAAAGACATTCAAAAGCATTTCTTTTGTTTTGTTTTGGCTCTTACATTCTTTCTACCGCCTCTTCTTCAATGGTTCCTGAGCTTTGGAGAGTGTGGTAGAGATGTCTCACTTAGTGCTGAATACTTCACTGTCACTTCTCAGCACTTTGACAAGTTTTGTGTTTCCCTAGTACTCATGTCACTCTGAAAGGGAAGCTTCTCCAACCAAAAGTGACAGCATGGTTACAAACCTAAATATTTTACAGGAAATTTATTAGCCAAGCAACAGGAGTACCTCCCTCCCGGGGCTTATGACCTTCCCAGCCATTGGCTTTTGACTAGGTTTTCAATATCAGACATGAATTTCTTCCCATAGAGTGGGTCTCAAATCCAATCTAAGAGCTGTTGGTTAGCCCCAAAACAGACATACTACTATTGCACTAGTGGGAACATCTTGCCTGGCTGGACAATTGTGTGCTTTGCAGAGTCCACTTCTGATAAGGACTACTGATGACCTTTATCTTCAAGCAAGCTGCATAGCACTTTCTAGCACTATGACAGCTAGCCAGCAGGAAGGTGATTTCCACCTCTATCTTGATTTGTCAATGTCTTGCAACTGAAGCACATAGTGTCTTCAGCAATAGGGCCTTTCCACATAGTTCTGATGAGCAATCAAGAGCTTTGGTAATAGCCTGTACTGTTTTGGAGGCCTCAGAGGTCCCCTTAATCAACAAGTCACTGGGAGAGCTGAACCCACCCCTGGCACTGTATTTTTCTGTAACAACCTATGGCTTCTGGGTACAGAATTATCCATCCCCACAGAGAACTACTGAACAAACTCTCTTTTAAAAAAATTTTTTAATTAGCTAACAAAAAAGTAGATTTCCATATGGCTTATTCATAACATCTTTACTTTTGATTAACCTTCCTTCCACTCTTCCTTTCCTCCCCCTCCCCTGACCTCACATGGGCCCTTCTTCCCCTAGTATTCCATTTATTTCTGATTGTTTTCTCTGAATTAGCACTTATCTACCATAATAATTTTTCCCATGCTTGTCACTGGTCTTTTTATTTTTGGAAACTTTTTTTTAATATCCATTTCCTTATTTATGATTTATGTCTTGTATTGACCTCCTCATTTTATTAAATTGGTTTCCTATGTCTTGTTTGATTCCCTTGATTTCCTCCCTGATTTCTTTGAACACATTTACAATCACTCTTTGGAAATCTTTCTCAGGCATTTCTTCTAAATCAATCTCACTGGAGGTCATTTCTGATGCATTAATACTTTTTGGTGGATTTATATTTTTTTTGACTTTTTGTGTTTCTTGTGTTATAATGTACATATTTTTACATCTTAGATTAATTTCATGCTTGGATTTTCTAATTAGCTGCAGTATTATTAGATGTATCAATCAATCTGATGTTATATATCTTCAGGGTCGGAGCTTAAGGTGCTAGATGTGACTTAAGACTCTCGGAGTAGCTACAAAAGTGATCCTAGATGTTGGGTTTGCCTGCTATGAGAGTATTCAAGAAGGCTGAGTGGAGCAAAATACAGGCAGATTCTAAAATCAAACTAAACAATGTACACATTCAGTGAAAAACAGCACAGAGTATTTATGCAGACATGGTATTATGACTACCAGATCCTCAAAGTCACAGTCCCTTAGGGTATGTGTTGCCCCACACCTTTAATCCTGTCAACTATGAGGCTAAGATTTCTGGACTGTTGAGGGTTCCAAGTCAGCTTGTGACCCTGTGAGACCCTTCCCTGGTGTAATCCCAGGTACCTTTTGGGGTGATTCTGGTCTCAATTATGCTGCGCTCCTGCTTGAGTCCCTCTTTGTTGTGCTGTGGGTTCAGGCAGGCTTGCTGGGTCGCTGGATCACTGCTCTGATCATGTGTCAGGTGCTGTGTAGGTGAGCTCCCTTCCCCAGGTCTCCAGCGCTTGCTGGCTTACACTGGCGGTGGGAGAGGGGAGGCTGTGGATGGTAGCTGATGTTTTCCTGCTGCTCCTCACAATCATCTGCCTCAGGAGCTGCTCCTCCATTCTCCCCTGCTGTCCACCCTTCAAGTTTCTTGAGTTTGCAAGGAGTTCTGGTGTAAGTGGAGAGGAGTCTCCTCATCTGGCTTTTCCTGTGACTCAGGCCAAGCCTTATGGCTGGAGCCACGCGGACCTGGTGCCTACGCTGCCACTTTTGCCTACTTCTGTGGGCTTTGGGCACTCTGGAGCTTTCCTACTTCCCTGCTGCAGTTAGTTATTTCTTATACACCTTGCTTTCTAGTAGAAGAGTGTATTTTGCTGGCTTTTTTTTTTTTCTTCCCTTGGCTGCTTTGGCATGGTTCCTATGCTGCCATCTTAACAGGAAGTCTTTTTTTTTTTTTTTTTTTTTTGAGGTAGGGTCTTACTCTGGCTCAGACTGACCTGGAATTAACTATGCAATCTCAGAATGGCCTTGTACTCTCGGTAATCCTCCTACTCCTGCCTCCCAAGTGCTGGGATTAAAGGTGTGTCCCACCACACCCGGCTTTTTATTTTTAATAAAATTATAATTATAATTTTTATGGTTTCCCTCTCTCATGAGATTTCAAGAATGTCAATTATTTCTTTAACTTTTCAGGTTTGGACTGGAGAAATGGGTCAGTATTTAAAGGGGCTTGCTGTGCAAGATTTCTGACTGTAAAGCCATATTCAAAGTGGCACATGCATCTGTACTCCTAATGTGCCTATCACAATAGGAGGCAGAGACAAGAGAATCCTGAAGCTTGCAGGCCAGCTAGATTGACCTTCCCTGTGGTGGGGGGTGGGGGTGGGGGGGAACACAGGACAACACAAGAGAAACTGTCTCAAAAAAAGAAAAGGTGGAAGAAGAGATCCAACACCCCAAGCTTAACCTCCACACATGTGCAATGGCGCGCTTGCACATACACACACACACACACACAGACGCACACATGCATATAGCAAATTATAAAAATATTAAACTTTTCTGGTTTGAGGGTTGGTGATAAGACTCAGGGGTTGAGTGTGCTTCCTGTGCAAGCAGGAGGGCCTGAAATTGCCAGAGTTTGAATCTCCATAGTCTATGTAAACAGCTTAGTGTGGCCATGCCTTTCTGGAGCCGTGCAATAATGCTTGCAGCACCAGGTGCTCACAAAAACACACTTACTTATGTTTGTTTTCTTCTACAAACTAGTTGGCCCTCCAAAGTCCATTCACCTGAGGCATCTCTTTCTGCCTCGCCTGTCCTTGGCAGAATTGTTTGAATTTTCAGGAGAATCCAGAACACTTGGTTTCTAGACAGCTTCTTTCAACGTAGCCTCTTGCTATTCAGACATATGACAGGAGTCGAATCACTGCTCAGCACACCAGAATTACTTCTGTGCCTATTGAAAGGTGAGTATGCTTGCAAGGTAGGCACATGTCATGAATCTCTGAGGAAAATGTATCCTACAAAATATCCAGAGGAAACATTGTGACAATATTCATACTGAACTGCCAGAGCAAACATATTGACAGAACCAAACAGTCAAGTCTATTAGGATATTAAACTTCTGGCCAAGTGGACAGTTGTTTGTTTGCATTAATGAAACTAACAAGGGATTTGACATGTTGTAAATACAAACTCTATCTTAGATACTTTACAAATGAAATCACCAGTCCTCATATTTTGCTTATTGTTAAGAAATTATTTTTTAAAATTAAAAATTATTTAATGTATAATTAATTAAAATTGTATATATTCAAAGTTTACAAAGCAAGGGGTTGATGTAAGTACACACTGATTTCCACAATCAATTAAATACATTCAGCACCCCATGGGGGGAAACACATCCCTGATACTGAAAACTTAAAGCAGGGGTAGTCATGAGCCCTAGGGGTGTAACATCTGTTGCTATCTGGCTAAATGTATATGCTATGCTTATCAAACTGCCCAGTAAGCACTTCTCTTAATACTTATACCCTTATATTAACACTACTCTCACTTTGGGTAGAGAGTCTTCTCTTTTCAGATGGCAGTGACCTTGGGATGACTCAGAAGGTATCATAGTGCTGGAAGGATGTGACTGGAGTACTGAGTAACATCTCAATCACACCTTCCAAGGCTCAAGGTCTAATGCGGAAGAGGTGGCAGAAAGAATGTAAGACCCAAAGGAAGGGTAGGATTCCTTACAACGTGCTCCCTCCAGACATAAAATGGCCTGGATATCCATGACCTCATAGTGCCTGACACTGCCTACACATGACCATCATAAGAGGAGGAAAAGATCATGCCATCAAAATAAAAGAGAGACTGATTGAGATGGGGAGGGGATATGATGGAGAATGGAATTTCAAAGAGGAAAGTCGGGGGGAGGGAGGGTATTACCATGGGATACGTTTTATAATCATGGAAAATGTTAATAAAAATTGAGAAAAAAATCTGGAGAGAGTTGGACAGATGGCTTAGCAGTTAAGACATTGTCTGCAAAGCCACAGGACACAGTTTTAATTCCCCAGGACCCATGTTAGCCAGATACACAAGGGGGCGCATGCATCTGGAATTTGTTTGCAGTGGCTGGAGCCCTGGCCTGCACATTCTCTCTCTCTCTCTCTCTCTTTCTCCTTCTCTTTCTCCCTTTTGCTCTCTGTCAAATGAAAATAAATTTAAAAAATAATTTTGGGGCTGGAGAGATTGCTTAGCGGGTAAGACACTTGCTTGCAAAGCATAAGAACTCATGTTCTACTCTCCAGGTCCCACGTTAGCCAGATGCACAGCAACACAAGTATGCAATATCACATATGAACACAAGGGGCCACATGTGTCTGGAGTTAGTTTGCAGTGGCTAAGCCCTGGCATGCCCATTTTTTCTTTCTCTCTCTGCCTCTTTCTCTCACTCAAATAAATAAAAAAATTATTTATAAAAAAAAAACCTTTTTACATACTGTGAGTATACTCCCAATAGCATAAATGAAAAATAGCTAAGTAAGGGCTGGAGGAATGGCTTAGTGGTTAAGCGCTTGCCTGTGAAGCCTAAGGACCCAGGTTCTAGGCTCAATTCCCCAGTACCCATGTTAGCCAGATGCACAAGGGGGCGCATGCGTCTGGAGTTCATTTGCAGAGGCTGGAGGCCCTGGTGCGCCCATTCTCTCTATATATATATCTGCCTCTCTCTCTCTCTCTCTCTCTCTCTCTCTCTCTCTCTCTCTCTCTCAAATAAATAAATAAAAATGAACAAAATTTTTTTAAAAAAATAGGTAAGTAAGAGATATTGTGGAGTATTACTTACATATTAAAAGGAATGTACAAAAATTTAAAAATCACAGTCATCGGGGTATTTTCTCCCAATGTGCTTGTACCAAGGGAAACTTCATGGAACAGGTATACATACTCAAGAACTGTTAATCTGTGAAGGTAAGTAAAATCAATGTTTTCTAAAAAATAACTTTTATCTCAAAAATAGTATGTTGACAATCTCAAATGTCAGATAGCTGGAATGCTAGAACTCTTTAATTTGTTTTTTCTAAAACAGCTTGGTTTAAAGTTGAGCCTGGAGGTACTATGTTTTTCCTCTGATAAAGTCAAGTAGTGTGTATGAAAAATATCTGATCTATTTTCATCTTATAATCTTTACTACAGACATTCGGAACACTTTAATTCCTCTTGACCACAATCTACCTAACTCAAATTCACTTTGTCCAACAAAAAGTTTGGAAAGACTGTACAGAAATGTCATTAATGTTGAAATACCAAATGTTTTCTAGATAATTCTATAAAAAGATAATTCTGAATGGTCTTTTTTATCTTGATAACGCATTGCTATTCATTTTTCTTAGAGCCATTCTTCCCCTGACATATACAGTTTTTCTGCTGTGGTGGTGAAACTGCTATTTTGCTAATAGTTAACAATATATCTCCCAGATGGCCATTCTCTCTGCTTTGGTTCCTTGACCTTCTCCTGCAACAGTGCAAAATTCTTTTCAACAAATGCTTTCTAAAGATACAGACTACCTTTTAACAATTAAATTTGCAAGGAGCCCGATAAGCCCTTGCTGTCCTTTTCATCTCCTAGTAGCTTGCTTTGTGCTCATGTGTGTCTAGAATATATAACTTCTTTATCAGGCTTGCTATCAATCATTCATTACCTTGACAAATCTTTATTATTTCAAGTTGTACCAATTTCTTTTCATTTCTCTTATTAAAAAATGTTTTTTCAAGCAACTTTCATGGCATAGACATTTAAAAGACATAATTAATTTTGTGCTTGTCCTCATTTATTAGCAAACTTACTTCCTTTTTGTGTCTCCTTCCTTTGATATATTTGTTAGCACCCTGCTGATGAGTGTTAATCCTTTACACTATTAGACGATCACGCTTGCTTGCAATCACGTATCTTTTCAACGTATCTGATGTGTTTGCTTTGCTTCCTTGCTATGTTCTCATTTCACATACAGATTTAATTTGTTTAAAAAAAAATTCCTTAAGTTATATGAACTCGAGCCAACATTCTACAAGGCTTTCATTCTTAAAGCAGTTAGAGGATAGCCTGGGCTTTCGTGGAAAAAAAAAACTGCTTAGAAACAATGTTTTTTCTGTACCTCTTGACTTAGATACTGTTTTTCTTCAAATCATTTGTATTATTTATTTACTTTTATGAGTTTAATACAGTCATGTATCTCCTATGATAATACAGTAGGTATTTTTCTGCACTCATATCTACAGTGTTCTACAAACCATTTATATTTTATAACAAAACATATTTTTCAAATCCCCAAAATGGGGCTGAGGAGATGGTTCAGGTGATAAATTGCTTGCCACACAAGTATGAGTTTGGATTCTCTGTGCACATGTAAAGAGAAGGCACTGAAAAAAAAAGTAGGCACTGGTGGAGCAGTACTAGGAGGATTCACCAGGGGTCGCTGGCTAGCTAGTCTAGCTGGATGAGCTCCTGATTTAGAGACCTTATTTCAAACTGTAAGTGGAGAATGATTGATGAAGATAACAATGTTGACCTCTGGCCTCTACACACATGTGCTTGTGAGCCCCCACACACATATGTACACCATACACATACACATGTGAAAATTTTTATATTGAAAAATAAAATTCCTTGGGTTGACCCCCACAGTGAGCTATTGGCCAGGGAGGCCCATGGGGTCCCCAAAGCAATGTAGGCCATTGCCAAAACACTTGATTACCTGCCAGAGCTAAAATGTAAGACCCTATTGCTGAAGATACCACAAGCTGCAGTCATAGGATATCAGAATACCATGCTGAAACTGAAAGGGAAACTAGTTCCCTCCTGGATAGTTTTCATAGAGCTGGATAACCATATGTGAGCTACTGGAGGACACTGACCACACAAATAAGCAGGGCACCCTGCAGAGTACCACATCAATTATTCAGACAAGAAGTACACACTTGTGCAATAGTGGCATGCAGCTTCTCCAGGTAACCAACTGTTCTCTGATTGGACATGAGGCCTGCTCAGTGTGAGAGATCTCATATCTGATACTACAAACCAAGTCAGAATCCCATGATCAGGAAACTCAGACATCACTGCTCTGTAAAGAAGACTAGGCTTGCACACCAAAAATCTCTTATATTACTTTGCATACTCCCTTTAACCCAAGCTGCTCTCATTCTTGGTTGAAGAATCTGTTTTATTTTACAGATACTAGAAAAAATTAAGAAATGCCAAGTTTCATTGATAAGAAAAGAAGATAACTGACTACCCACCATGAAACATGCCACCTCTACCACACCTTCCAGGGCTAAGGAGAAATTATAGAGAAAGTTGTGACATGAATACTGCTCCTACTGCTAGCCTGACAACCAGCTCCAAGATGATGATGACAGACATGGTAATCAATCAAAACCCATCAAAGCAGAAATCCAGAGGCTACAAAGAACTCAACACCAAATCAGACCGCCAACAGATTTGCCACAGCTCAGGGAATATTGCAGAAGAGGCAGACAGATTATAAGAGCTACAGAGTGGTAGGAATACCCTGAGGTATGTTTCCTCACTACCTCACAAGGACTGAATGCGGCCTTCATGACCTCACATTGAATAGCATAACTCCACTGAGAAGGGCTCCCAGGGTAACATGACCTGGAGTGAAGGGATATAAGAGTATATCCTCCTATAATACATATACAAAATAAATTTTTCAAAAGATCATAAGCTGGGTGTGGTGATGCATGACTTTATTCGCAGCACTTGGGAGGCAGAGGTAGGAGGATCTCCATGAGGTCAAGGCCACCCTGAGACTACATAGTGAATTTCAGGTCAGCCTGAGCTACAGTGAAACCCTAACTCAAAAGAAGAAAAAAAAAAAGCCCAAAACAAAAAAGACCATATGTATGGAACCAAAAATAAAATTATATTCTTTAAAAAATATGTAGACATAGTCCTCTACCCGTATCTAACATCTAAGATTCAGAACTAATTTAAGAACAAGATGATTACTTCTGAGGATTATTTGAATTTTGGATTTTTCTCTATACTTCCTAGCAAGTATTTTCAGGCAGCTTGCTTAAATATACAAAGCACACTAATCTGTCTTTAAAAGATGCCAGAGTCTTAGAAGTGCTATGATGGTAGCCATCATCCTGGATAGATTTCATAAACAATCTGTGTTTTGTGCCTTTATCTCTAAGATGATAATATAAGAAGTAATTTGAGCAAAAATAGTATCATATTATTAAACAAGCTATGTAATTTGTAACAGACTCTATAGACATTAACTTTTATTAAAACTTCTGTTTGTCACAAATGCACTGTTAATTGATTTATAGGCATATGGAATATGTGTAAATTAAATAAGATAAAGTGCTAGAATGAAGGTTTTGGAGAAAGAAAGCAAATGAAAGGCCTTCTCATTCTTCTTTTGGAAGCTTTAATTCTCTTTTCTTACTTCTCTATGGTTAAAATTAATTAAGTGAGCCCCCACCACCTCTCTTTTTAATGTTCTTATTTACTCCACTATCTCCAGACTTTATTTTGTATTGAAGAATGCAACCAGATCATTGTCTGTCATCATTGCCCCATGGGCCATATAGACATGGTACACCTACCTGTTTTCTCACCCTAAAAGTTTAATACTACAAATTCAGTGTGTATGCATGTTTGCATGTCTGTGTGTGTGTATACTCTGGCCTTTTTTAATACCTAGTTTATTGGCCCAAAACTATCAATTTTCAATCTCTTAGAGATAATATTGCTCCCATTCAGGATTTGTGCTATAGGAACAGTAGAGTTAGTCATTCAAGCTCTTCATTCTCCTCCCATCCTACCTAAGTCCCATCTCAACTGGCCATATTGGACAGCAGGTTACAAGGAAGTTCACAGTCACCATCTGCAGAGTACCAACTCCTAGGACATGGGTGAGAAGCAGAAACGAAGCCTTTAGCACAGATACTAGGCCAATATGCATGGAATACATTTTCTGTATGTTGACACTTTGAGAAAAGGCAGTCAAAAGCTAGGTTTTCTCCATGCTGTGGTTCCCTTCTCATTGCTGGGACAAAGCACCCAACCACAAGGAGCTGATGGAAGGAAAGAGTTTATTCGAGCTTACAGTCCCAAGGAGGAGCTCCATGATGGCAGGAGACAACATGGCACAAGCAGAGGCTGGACGTCATGTCCTTGCCACAGTAGGTAGAAGACAGCAGCGGGAGAGGTAGCTGGACTCCGGCAAAGGGGAGCTGTCTATAACTCCCAATTACACACCTCCTCAAGCAAGGCTCCACCTCCCAAATTGCCATCAGCTGGGAACAAGCATTCAAATCATATGAGTTTATGGAGGACACCTAATTCAAACCAGCACACTCTTGGACTACATAAAATAGGATACAGGAAGTCAGAGCAATAGAGGACAAACAAGCAACAATGACAAAATCAGTCCATGACCTTGTTCTTCCCAAATCAGAGATTCTGGAATCCTTATACCTGGTCCTGGGATTGACATTATTCTGAAGCTATCTGAATGGGTTTCTGGTTAAAGCTGTGCCAGGAATGGAGTCTAAAGGGTCAAGAAGAGCATGTTATCTAGCAGAAGAATCAATAAGGTGAAGGAGAGCAAGTAATGTGGAAGAATTAGAATGTGCGTCTAAATTTATAACATACTGCGGACTTCCATTTATATTACATTTTTTTCACTGCTCCAAATCTCCCAGATGGCTTCTGAAGTCAACTTCTTAATTCTTCCCCAGTTCAAGTGAGTCCTCTTGTACGTTCTTTCCTTTAGGATTTTATAAGTAGTATTAATAGTTATAAACTTTTCATTGAGGAACTATTTCTAATGAAGTGCTCTTAAGCACACAGGATTGATGTCTCTTCTTTAGAGTAATTTATGAGTAATGCACATTTTCATGCCATATAGTATTTCTTAAAATTGATTTCTGTATGGATTTATGTACATAGGTACTTACATGTACGTGTGTGGGCATGTATGTGCTACAGTGAGAATATGGTCAGAGGACAACCTCGAAGGGGTCTGTGCTTGTCTTCTAGTCCACATTCTTAGAGACAGGGTCTCTTGCTCCTGCAAACAGATGCCAGTTTCGCTGTTCTGTGAGCTTTAGCTTCTCCTGGCTCCACCTCTCATTGTCATAGGATATTGGTATCACATATGTAAGTGCCACTTTGCATCTGGCTTTTTAAAAATATTTCTTTCTTTATTTATTTATTAGAGAGAAAGAGAGAGAGCCAATGCAAACGAACTCCAGATGCATGTACCCCCTTGTTCATATGGCTTATGTGGGTCCTGGGGAATCAAACTGACCTCTGAGCTCCAGAACTATGAGTCAAAATAAACTTCTTTTCTTTATAACATACCAAGTTTGTAATATTAGGCTATTAACTAAAAATGAACCAAGACATACTGACCACTTTGGCAAGTAGAATAAAAGTTCCTCAAAATTTTCCACATCCTAATTCCTAGAATGTGACAATGTCACCTTTACATGGAAAGGCAATTATGACTTCAGATGGAATGTAGATTGCTAATCTATAGACATTAAGATACAGAGATTAAAGCTGGGTGTGGTGGCACATGCCTTTAATCCCAGCACTTGGGAGGCAATAATAGGAGGATTGCTATGAGTTTGAGGACACCTTGAGACTACATAGTGAATTCCAGGTCAGCCTGGGCCAGAGTAAGATACTACCTGGAAAAAAAAAAAAGATACAGAGATTATAGTAGTTGACGATCATGGTAGGCCCCATATAATTACATGAGATCATAAAAGCAGAAGAGGAAGGCTGAAGAGTCAGTCAGAGATCAATGTTAATTGAAGGAGCTAGCCAAATTTGAAGTGTCAGAGAACCTTGATCCAGATGCTGGGATGTTTGAAGATAGAGAAGTCTTGAGCCAAGGCATGTTAGTGGTCTCAGTGGACAGAAAGAACATGGAAAGCTCTACCTCAGAATCAGAGACATGGATCCTGGATAAGTACAGAAATAACTTCTCCCCTACAGCCTCCAAAATGAAATACAACCCTACTGGTGCAGTTTTAGCTCAGTGACACTCATTTCAAATTCAGAACCTTGAGAGCTATTAAGATAATGTATTTCTGTTTTTCTTTAAATCCAGTTTTTTCTTTTTAATATTTTATTTTTATTTATTTACTTGTTGAAAGATAGAGAGAGTGAGAGAGAAATGGGTAAACCAGGGCCTTCAGCCACTTCAAATGAACTCCAGCCACATGCAATACCTTGTACATCTGGCTCACATGGGTTCTGGGGAATCGAACCTGGGTCCTTAGGCTTCACAGGCAAGCATATACTGCTAAGCCATCTCTCCAGCTAAAGCCCAGTTTTTGTGCTATGAGAGCAAAGAAACTTAATGTAATTACATGCACCTTCAACTATTAAAAAAACACTAATCATACTAATTATCAACTACATTCTAGATTATCTAGATTACCTACTTAGAACCTAGTTGATATTTAGTATAAGAGATAGAACTGGTTCTGTCCCATTCTAGCACACTACACACTAGGCCAAAAGATTTTTATCTCTCACTGTCCCCAAGTTTTTATTCAAATATTAATAAAGAAGTAAATAAGAGAATTAGTTCATACAAGAAACAAAAGCAAGACAGGCGCATTAACAGATAGGTAGTTTCATGAATTAACAGATAGTATACAGTAGTTGAAAATATTGCTAAGTGAGCAAGTAGGAGCAAATTTAGAGACCAACAGAAATGATTACACTGGGCATGGGTGTGGGCATTTCCTGCCAAGTGCTGGAAGACTTCTGAGTATATTGCTAGATTTAGAAAATGGGAATGAGAGGGGAGATAGAAATCAGGGTGTTTATAAGAAAATGTATCTATAGGCCAGCTATTCAAATTTCTCTATCTCCATCCTCATGTTAAAGTCAAAATGAAATCATCATCCACCAGGGCAGGGGTAAGGTTCGCAAAGTAGGACTGTTGCTGGAGTAAGCCTACCTCAGATTGAAGGATGGACAGAAAGCCTATTCTTGGACCTCATATTTAGTGGGGAAAGTCAAAAGATTCAATTTTACCTATCAGATATGTGCTTTGAGGGCATAAATTTAACAGTCTAGTTCTTAGAAGTGGCACATGGGAACCATCAACAGAGAAGTGGAAGGAAGTAATTTCCCCATATTTTGTTATTTTAAAGATATTATCCAAAGGTGTTGAAATACGAAGCAAGACTCAGTTGTGTTCATCACCTAAAATGATGAGTGTACCTTACTGCAGTCAGCAGCCTCACATGTGGTCCCCAGTGGTCACTGTCTCCTGGTGTCTACATCTTTGTATAATCCCCTGACTTTGAGCACTTATTGACTAACTTCTCAGGAACAAAAAGGAGCAAAAGTGAGAGGATGTCACTTGAGAACAGCTCATAAAAGACTGTTATGTCTGTCTTGAGAGCTTTCTCTTAGATCACTTAGCAGCCAGGTTGTGACACAATTCTGTGGAAAGGCCCACAAGTGATTCTTCCAAGAGGTGAGCCTTCAGATGACACTGAAGTTCTTACTGGTAATGTGACTATAGCCTTGTGAGAAATCTTGATCCAGAGGTACCCGTCTAAGCCATACCCCAATTCCTGAAACTCTGAAATACTGCATTTTCTCATATCGATTTTGATATCATTATTCTACAGCAATAAATTATGCCTATACATATTTATATACAAACAAATGCACATATAACTTTATTATGGCCTTTGCAAATAAAATTTGCATATCAACCTTTTGGTTACATTTAAAAATTTTTAATGATCTTATAGTCGAATATGCCTTATCATCTCTTTCAGAAATGTTCATTTTCCTCTTTATAGAGCCTGTATATAGAATCCTAGATTTTTGGTGTGAGAATGGGCTTTCTTTTTATATTTATTACTTTAAACTACAGGAGTTTATTTTTGTCTAAAATGTGATAATTATTTTTCTCATATGATTAGTTTTGCTAGAAAATTTAATAAAAAATATATCATTTTCTCACTCACATAAAAACGTAACAGTTTTAATGAATTATTATATATACTTAGGGCTTATTTTTGGAGACTGGTCTGCTCTACAAATCCATTTACCTATTTTAGATTGATTTGATAAATGCATGCCCTGTTACATAGTAAAATAAGTTTTGACCCAAATTGCTTTTCTATCTCACATGTATTAGCTATTGAGTTTTAAAATGGACAAAGAACACAAAATAAATTACAAAAAGCAAATCTAGTGACCAACAAACATATAAAATTATATTAAGATTATATAATAGTCAATAATAATCAATTATATTATCAATGAAATACAATCTTATCCTATAAGTGTGGAAATAATTCAACAGCCTTAAAGTCTATTTTTCATAGAAAACTTTTTTGCTTTGCCTTACATTAACTTACTGACAAGGAAGTAAATGTGTACTGTTGTAACCTTTTGGGAAACTTATCTGGTGATATCTAAGAGAATTTTTAAAAACCACATACCTTTCAATTTAACAATACCACTCCCAGACTCTTTTTTTTTTTTTTTTAATGTGAGCAGTAGAGAGTGAAAGAGAAAGAGTGGAGAGAGAAAGTGAGAGAGAATTGACATGCCAGGGCCTCCAGTCACTACAGTCAAACTCCAGATGTATGTGCCCACTTGTGCACATGTGTAGCCTTACATGCTTGCATCATTGTGCATGTGACTTATGTGGGACCTGGAGAATAGAACATCTGTCCTTAGGCTTCAGGGTCAAGTGCCTTAACTGCTAAGCCACCTCTCCAGCACCTGAACTCTTTTTGATATAAATACATCAATCAGTACTTTTGTGTCTAGGACTGGAGAGGTGGCTTATCAGTTAAGGTACTTGCCTGCAAAGCCAAAAGACCCAGGTTCAATTCCCCAGGACCTGCATAAGCCAGATGCACAAGGGGCACTTGCATCTGGGTTTTTTTTTTCTTTTGTAGTGGCATTCTCTCTCTGTCTGTCTCCTCCCCCTCTCTCTCTCACTCCTTGCAAATAAATAAATAAAAAATATGTCTAGCATTTGTATATTGAAGCAAGGGACACACAAGAGCATTTTTACTGCTTGTTTGTAAGTGAATGGTTTGACATGTTTTAATATATAGCAAAACTTACAACAATAAAAAAGCTACACTAGTTGATTTAGAGAGATATTGCAAGTTCACATTGCTGGTAGAAATCACTCAACCAAGAGCAGCTTGTGGGAAAAAGAGGTTGATTTTGGCTTACAGGTTGGAGGGGACGCTCCATGATGGCAGGAGAAAATGATGGTGTGAGCAGAGGGTGGACATCACCTCCTGGCCCACATAAGGTGGACAACAGCAACAGGACAGTGTGCTAAACACTGGCAAGGGGAAACTAGCTATAACATCCATAAGCCCACCCCGAGCAATACACTGCCTCCAGGAGGCTTCAATTTCCAATTGCCATTAGCTAGGGAACCTAGAATCCAGAATGTCTATGTTTATGAGGGACACCTGAATCAAACAGCCACAAGAGACTTTTATTAAAATCCTTTATGTGTGTGTGTGTGTGTGTTGTGCATGTGCATATGTATGCATGTTTGTATGTGTGTAGCACATGTGTGTATGCAAGCACACATGCAAATTTGTGCACATGTGTGGAGACCAGAGGTTAATATCAGGTGTAGTTCTCAGTCATTCTTTAGTGTGTGTGTGTGTGTGTGTGTGTGTGTGTGTGTGTGTGTGTGCGTGCATGTGTGCACATGTGCCATGCTGCACATGTGGAGGTTGGATGACAACCTTAGGGTGTTGGATTTTGCCTTCTACTCTGTTAGAGATAGGTTCTCTTTTATTGTTTGCCACTGTAATCACCAGACTACCTGGCTTCAGGATTCTCCTGACTCTGCCTCCCGTTGCTGTAGGTGCACTGGGATCACAGACCTTGTGTCTGTCCATCATTGTGTGGATTTGGGGGTCTCAATCTAGTCCAGACTGACCTGGCCTAAAATTCATAGCAATCCTCATACCTCAGCCTCCCAAGTGCCACCATACCCTACTGCAAGGAGAAAGAGAGCACGAGAGGAAATGAATGAGTATTCCAGGGCTCTAGCAACTGCAAATGAATTTTACATGCATGTTCAATTTTGTGCATCTGGCTTTTTACATGGGAAGACAATCACTCACTGAACCTAGAGCTCGCTGATTCGGCTAGATTAGCTACCCAATAAACTCAAGGAATCTTCCTGTCTCCACCTATCCAGCACTGGGATTACAGACATGAGCCATTCGCCTCAGCATTGTACGTTGGTACTGGGAATGTGAACTCAGGTCCTCATTCATGTCTGGCATTTTATGCACTTGCCCATATCTTCAGCCCCTCACAAAGAATTCTTGAGTGAAAAAAGCAAAATACAGAAAAGTGTAGATAACATGGTCTCAATTTTAAACCATGACAAGAAATTATGAAACAGTTATATCTGTGCACGTCGGGTAGCACCACGAAAATAAGCACACCAAGTGATCTTCAGGATTAATGGGAAAATGTACGATTGTCTGAGATCACTAAGAAATTTAATCAAAATGTTACAATCTCTCACTATCAGCTACAAATAATGTAAAGAAGAAAGAATTGTAAAACTGAAAATTATTTAGTATACTATAAGCTAGAATGTTAGAAATATTAAGAATTAAGAATTAAAGCATCTTACTTATTTGTAAAACCTTACCATACTTATCAAAGCAATTGCAGTCATACCAACTTCACATTGTGATACTACACGACTAATTTTCATCTGCCCCTGCAAACCATTACATTACTGCTCATTTGGATCAGCTTTGACATTTTAACGTTTGCACTTTCAACTTCATGAACTTCCTTTAATGAGAAGAGTTTTATTGAACCATGGATTCTAAGTCATCATACTTTTTTTGTCACAGTCACTTTTCTCATTTATGTCACTAAGCTGGCCTTCATAAAGCTCCTCTGGCTGTATAGGTTCATGGTGGCAGATCAATATTCCCCTGGTCAATATTCCCCTATTTTCTTTAATGACTGTTTGGAATTTTGCTGCCAGCATTACCAGTTTCCATCACTTTCTCGTGTTTTACATCTTTATGAACCACTTCCCTCTTTTGGTTTTTCATTTCTGTAACATGGCACGTGGGTTTATCACAGGGAGACAAGGTGACAACATAACTATTACATCTTACTGTCTATGCATGAGCTGAATAAAAAGCATACAGGGAGCTGGGTGTGGTGGTGCACGCCTTTAATCCCAGCCCTCCGGAGGCAGAGGTAGGAGGATCACTGTGAGTTTGAGGCCACCCTGAGATTACATATTTAATTACAGGTCAGCCTGGACCAGAGTGAGACCCTACCTCAAAACAACCCCCCACACACAAAAAAAAGGCATACAGGGGCCAACCACCAATAGTTTTGGAAGAAGTGACATGATTGGTTGTTGATCATGATATACCTTTGTTATTTAAGCAGTAATTTGTAGGCTGATGAGTTAGCAATGAAGTTTATCCTTTATTCCTTCATTCTGAGTTTATATACAGAGTGAGGCAACTACACTTCAACTACACATTTAACTCAAGGATGACAACTGAAATTAATTTATATCAGAATTGTGCACAGTGAGAATTGACTATGTATGAACAAATGTAACATAAACCACAAACACTAACCAGTCTTAAGTATACAGCTCAGAAGCATTAAGTACTGCATTTACATTGTTGTGGAAAAGGTGTCCAGAACCTTTTTATAAAAACAATGTTTTATTTTTAGAGTGTGGCACACCTCTTGCCACTGTAAATAAACACCAGGCAGTTCCACTTTTGTTTGTTTGTTTGTTTTGTTTTTCGAGGTAAGGTCTCACTCTATCCCAGGCTGACCTGGAATTCACTATGTAGTCTCAGGGTGGCCTTGAACTCATGGTGATCCTCCTACCTCTACCTCCAGAGTGATAGGATTAAAGGCATGCGCCAGCCACCATGCCTGACTCACTTTTTTTTTAATGTATAGTTTTTTGTTGACAACTTCTATACTTACAGACAATAAACCATAATTCCCTCCCCTCCCCCACTTTCCCTTCACAACTCCACTCTCCATCATATCCCCTCCCTTTCCCCATTAGTCTCTCTTTTATTTTAATGTTATCATCTTTTCCTCCTATTATGAGAGTCTTGAGTAGGTAGTACCAGGCACAGTGAGGTCATGAATATCCAGGCCCTTTTATGTCTGCAAGAGTGCATTTAAGGAGTCCTACCCTTTCTTTGGCTCTTACATTCTTTCCACCACCTCTTCTGCAATGGATCCTGAGCCTTGGAAGATGTGATAGAGATGGTTCAGTGCTGGACACTCCTCCATCACGTCTTCTCCACACTATGATGCCTTTTGTGTCATCCCAGTGGTCACCGGCACCTGAAAAGAGAAGCTTCTCTAACCAGAAGTGAGAGTAGCATTAATGTATGAATATGAACATTAAGTGTGCTGCCTCAGTTCCACTTTTTCTATTTGGCTTACATAGATGGCTTGGGAATTGAACCGTGGCCAGCAGGCTTTTCAAGCAAGTACTTTTAACCACTGAGTCATCTTCCTAGGCCCCAGAATCTTGATCTCTTATAAAACTATCACTCTTTGCCTGTTAAAATATATGTTTTATAATATTATATAATCATCACTAATGTTGAAGGACCTATATCAGGTTGTAAATATATATCAATTGGTAGAATGTCTGAATTGGAGATAATTAGGCAAAAAGGAGAAAGAGAATGACTTAAGACAAAACATATACCATATCTTCACATTTATGTACTTATGACAAATGTAAATATATTCATTTGTACACATGCAAATAAAAATAAAAGTAGGGAACTAACAAAAATTATTAAATGAGCAAAAATTTTTTTCTTTGGTACCAGTTGATTTTGGGTTTAGTTTTGTGGTTTTTTTTTTTTCCTACCCTCCACTTTTCTTCCCCCCAAGTCATCGAAACCTTTTTTCCTCAAGATAGAGAGAAAGATTAAATCCTCATCAGGAGCATGGCAAGAGCATCTGTAAAATAGAGCCCTGAAGAGAATGGGATAAAGCCTAACCTTAGTTTTTTTTTTGTTTTGTTTTGTTTTGTTTTTTGGTTTTGTTTTGTTTTTTTAGCTCTGTCCTGTAACTCCCAGTACCAGAATGCAGTCCTACCCACACTGAACTGTTGATCAAAGAGACTTAGAAAGTCTCTAAAACAAGACAGACTATTGCTAAAGACAACCATAAGCTGTTTCCACAGAACAAGGAGTGACCTGGCTAGAATCCGGAAGGGAGCTAGTCTCCAGACACTAAGCCAGTCTAGTACCGGAAAGCGCTACATGATCTACTGGGGGAAAGTGGTCAACAATGGTCTGAGCAAACAGGAGGTCTAAGCTACTTAGAAGCAAACACCCTGACAAGTGTACACAGAAGTTCAATAGTGGCACACAACCTTGGTAGGTAACCAATAGCTTTCTGACTGGCTCAGTGGAAAGGAACTCACGTCTGAAAATGGTACACAGATCAGAATCATATGGAGACAATGATCATGTTCTCCAATGTCAAGCTCCCACTACGTTTTGCTTAAAAGAGGGGCTATATCCATCAAATTCTACCTAAATTAATAAGGCTTATCCCTGTTAACCTGTGCTGACTTCACTCTCCATTGGAGAATCTGTTTTTTCTCTTTCAGAAGGTTGGGAGACCAAAAGAGATAATCTACCCCTCGCATTTCAGCCAAGCCACAGATGAAACCACAGAGGAGCTTCTGAGACAAGATGAGCAAGAGTGCTGTGTTCACAGTGAGCCTGACAATCAGTGCCAGGCTGAAGGAGACAGAAGCTGAGAATACTCAACATCTACCAAAGCAGGGATCTAGGGGCTCCTAAAAGCTCTTCACTGAAGTAGACTTAAAACTTACCCACCATGGCTCAGGGAATTTTGCTATAGAAGGGGTGGGAAGATTGTTAAGAGCCATATGGTGGAATGTCATTCCCAGAGGCATTGCCTTCCCCCAACAACTGACTGCTGCTCCTACAACGCATAACCCACAACCCAATGAGGAATACCTGCATCCCCATTAGAAGGGCCCCCAATGGAAGGGGGGCAGGGAGGAGGGAAAGGATGATACAAACTCATGATGTATCCACTAAGTATGTCCATAATTAATAAATGAACAATTGGAACAAATCAGGAAATATTGAGAGGCGGAGAAGAGATGGCCAAAGGAGTATAAATGAGCTCATTATCTTGTCTTTTATGATAGCCTCAATTGATGCTATTGAGCGCAATGAAACATGGTATAATATTCAGTATTATGGGAGCAATGATCAGAAGGACTTGAACTAGAAACAGTTTAATGTGGTTATCTTTGTAGAATAGAGAATTTTACATGGTACTTTATAATTTTTATACTATTTGATTTTTATTGCCACATTTATCTTATTTTTAAAACTTTTTCACAATAGTAAATATAGTATATCTTCTCTAGGTATTTACATTCAGGTTATATATCATATAAATCATTCAATAGTTCAATTATCTGTTTTGAAGCACATGTATAATACATCATTTCCCCCTAAGAAATAAAACTTAGTAGGAACACTAATGAGGAGAAAAGAGGCATTACATTTGAAATTCCTGTGCTCATTATGCAGATAGTAATATCTAACACCATAAAATACTGAGATGAGTTAGGATAAGTAGCAAGACAGCAGTAAGAACATTAACCTAAAATTTGAAACTAATTTAAATAGTCTGTGGTCAGCTATACTATATAATAGAAAAGCTTGTCAGTTTCCTTCTAAAATAGACTAAGGTACCTTAGCACCATTAATATCACATAGACATAATAGAAAAATGAACTCTGATTTCAAAGGTTTTCTAGGACATGTGTCATGTTGAGAAATTTAAGTAGACATCTTTCATTTCTTTCAAAACTAGCCACATTTAAATTATGGCTCTAAATATAACTGTGGGAAGATTACCAGACTTCTGAAGAATGTATAGATATATACATAAATATACATATACATTTATGGTAGGGAAAATATTGAATTTGCCATAGTTTATGAGTAAAGATCAAGTAACCTTTTAAAGATGCCTTAAAGACCTTAGAGAGAATGAGATGGTGTGGTAGCAGC